>NC_133434.1:26265779-26565779 GCF_011762505.2 Arvicanthis niloticus
GTCAATAGTTGATTAAATGCACGTATAAGCTTATAATTTTTAAAATTACCATTTTTACATATCTGTATATTCTTGTGAATTAATTTTCTTTTTAGTGAGTGAATATGTTTGAAATGCTTTTGTTTTTCAATGTCCAAGATTTATTTCTGCTTTTATTTACCATAAAACTCTAGACAGTTATGCATCTGGAACCTTCTGCTCTTTTTGAGAATTTGTATTGCTTACAAGAACTTTGCCCTGGATCTCTAGTATAACTTAAATAATTTCTACTTTAGTAGTTTATAATTGTTACATAATTCTTTTTTTCAATTCTAGAATATACTCAGGTGTTACAAGCAAGTATGGCTGGTTTAACTTTTTCCTGCATTCACTCCTGTGAAACTTAATAATGTCTCTGGAAACTCAGTCTCTTACTCGTAACACTGTTTCATAATTTTTTTTTTGTTAAGTTTTGGATATCCTAATTGATATTATATCCTATATTCTCTAATTCCCTACTTTCAGTCTATATTTTATTCACTTGAGTTTCAATAATGTGATTTTTATTTGTAGATTTTAGTTTTTAAAGTATCTATAACTTTATTTTTCTCATTCTGCATACTTTCTTGTTTTTATTTTTGTAGGTACTCATTTTGTTTTTTACTGTTATTGTCAGAACATGGTTCATAAATGAAGCTGTGTAAGGTAATTTCTGAGACTTTGCTGAGAAAACGCCAAGTAAAGAAGACAAAGAGTTTTGCAATCTCTGTTCCTCTATAGCGCGGGTTATTCTCAGAATGTGCTTCCATGCCCCTCCCAGGTACAGGGAATAGGAATGTGCTTACTTCAGATTATTCATCACAGCTGGATTTTTGTCATTTGTGTGTGTGTGTCGGGGGGCGGTGTTTGGATATTTTCTTTATTTATATTTCAAATGTTATCTCCTTTCCTGGTCCCCTCCTCCCTGGGAAACCCCCTATCCCATCCCCCCTCCCCCTGCTTCTATGAGGGTATTCCCCCACCCACCCACCCACCCCCACTCCCACCCCCCCATCCATCCTGGGGCATCCAGCCTTCACAGGACCAAGGACCTTTCCTCCCATTGATACCCAACAAGGCCATCCTCTGCTACATATGCGGCTGGAGCCATGGCTCCCTCCTTGTGTACTCCTTGGTTTGGTGGTTTAGTCCCTGGGAGCTCTTGGGGGGCGGGGGAGGGGGAAATCTGGTTTGTTATTTGTTTATGTATCTCTAAGGAAAACATGTTTTGTTTTGCCATGTGTGGCTTGTCCTTGTGATTGTACACTTTACTCAGGTAACTCTTCTTAACCCTCAAAGTATGAAGTGTCTAGAACTTTGAATAAAGCTGGCTATTGGATGAGACTTTAGTCAACCTCATTTTTATGGCTCACTCTCCCAGGTTCACACCACCTACTAGAGTGATGAGTGATAACTAACCACATTTCCAAGATAGAAAGAAAGCACGGTAAAAAAAAAAAAAACCATATAGTGTATGAATAGTATTTCCTTATATCATATAACATTTTGAAGGATTTCAAAGAAAAGAACCCATAGAATGTATAATTTGTTCATATCATCACTCTGTATATTTTCCATTAGGCATTATTTTTTAATTAGCATTATTTTCAACACACATGGTACATTTCATTAAAGACATTTTCATACAAGTGCATAACAAACTTGAACTCTGCTCCATCCTAAACACTCTACATTTCTTCTGTATCTCTCATACCACCCTCCTTTTAGACCCATCCATTCCTCTAGATATTTTCACCTCTCCTTTCAGGTAAAAATATAGACAGTTTAACATGTCTATAGAAAGTTTAGGATCCATGAGTGATAGAGAACATAATATTTCTATTTCTGACTCTGAATTAATTTTCTAACTATAATAATTTCTAATTGAATCAATTTTTCAAAGTATTATTTCATTCTTCTTTCTGCCCGAAATAATTTTCATTGTTCCTATTACCACATTTTCTATATCCATTCTTCTGTTGATAGAGACCTAGGCTAATTATTAGTTACTACAAATAATACTGTGATAAATACAAATGTCAATTGTTTATTATTTTATTCTGTTGATTTATGAATGATCTAATTCATCTTTGTCCTCTATTCCTGAAATTCTGGCTTCCACTTGATTCTGTCTACTCAAGAGGCTTTCCTCTCTGTTCTGTACTTGCTTTACACTCCTATGATTTTATCTCATTTATTTTCCAGTGTTTCTATCTCTTTTTGTTTTATGCTTTTCTTTTACAGTCATTCAAATTTAGTTTGAACTCAAAGGTAATTTTATCATTGAAACTGTTCAAGAATACAGAGAAGGTGTCTGGGTAGTGTTTATACCATTGTAAAGCAAAGTGACAAGTCATCAAATGAACAAATCAATCTCTTGCAAGTAGTTTCATTAAATAAAGCACCATTGATATGAACACTGGTGAAATACTGGCTGTTTTAAGATCTACTTTTTCTTAAAAGAGATCTTCCAATTGAAATTATTACTATACAACTGAAAACTTTGCTCAGTTCATCTCTAAGCATGGCCTAAATAGCCAATTTCAAGTTATGTACAGCTGTTAATACTGGATATAAAAGGTTAGCAAAGTTAGATTTTATGCCCCATTTTATAATCAAGTGTTTCTATTTCTTTTCTGAAATCTTCTATCATGTGGATTTCTTTTATTCCCTCTGCCAGTTAAAAAGGTTCTCTTTGAAGCCATTTAGGAGTTTATAAATTCTTTAAATTTGTTGAACACTGTATACTCATTTTTTGTATTCTTTGTCTGGGATTTCACCTACTTCACTCCCATTGCAATTAGTAATTAAGAAATTGCTATTCTTCAGAGGGATCATACTGCCATGATTTTATTTTGTTCTTGTATTTCTGCATTATAACTTAACACATCTGAGTTAATTTTCTTAGCTGATTAAAAAAAAAAAAAACCCAGCTGTGCTTCATTTCAAATATTTCAATGTTTAAGTGGGGGACCAAGTTGTAGTATGGTAGAGGTGTTGTCTGTCTCTCCAGTGAACTTGGGATGCAGTTCAGAACAAAATACATAGTCCATGTTCTTACAGGATATGGATGTGTGGCACAAATCCTTTCACGAGTACAAGCCCACTTTGCAGATATCATAACAATTCACTTAAAACAGTTCTTTATTTAACTTTGAAAAGTTTGGGGGGGGTAAAGGAACAAAGTATGGTATATAGTAAGACATTGGTTACAAAAAGAAGAAATGTAAAGGCAAATTGGCAAAAATAAGGCTTAGTAATAGATAACAGAAAAATATCATGGGGGAAAAAGTAGATGACGGGGTAAGTTGTGGTACTGTTATGAATCACAGAGTTCAATGATCATCACAGCTATGGGAGTTACAGTTAAGAGATAAAAGGAGAAGTTGGATGGAGAAGAGAGGGAGTGAGGTAAGATGACAGGGAAGGCATATGGACCCTACCAAACAGGGATAGCAAGTGCACAACACAAAATGGGATGGATGTGCAAATAAGTACAGTGATCCAAACCCAAATTGATCAATCTCAGAAGTATGCCATGAGAAAGACTGTTTTTTTTCCTGCTTAAAAGATAAAATTAAAGTGCAATAGATAAAAAATATGCATCATTCAGTAATTTTGCCTTGCTGAGGTAGATTTTGAATGTCTTTGTTCTCTGTGATATTTCAGGTAGTAAACTGTGCTGATGGGGAAGATGGTTTGCACTTCTGTTCAGTGGTGTAAAACCACATTTGTAGTATGCAATATCCTAGGAGAGTTCGAACAAGCTGCCTCTTAGACTGAGTTTCTGCTCTATTCCCAGTAGGTGTCAGTCCTTCCTTGGCTTTTGCATGGCTTTTACCAGAAGATGTTTGCTTTGGGAAATTCCTATCATATTTTCCCCCATGTGTGCTGGATGGGAATCCTCCACTTGAGTTTCTAAGTCTGAGGCTCTGAGACACCCATAAACACCCTACTGCTTCCTTCTCTGGCTGCTGTCTTGGTGTCTGTTCCACTGTCCTATGCAGCTTTACATCATGCACATCATGTGTTAAAAAGCATGGCTCTTGTACGACTGTGCTGGGAATTGCAGGGTACTGTCACCCAGGCAATAACTGGATCTCTCAGCCATCAACAGACTTGCCAATCATACCTCAGCATCCATCTCCATCCCCTGTGTGGGGTCATGTCTTTGGCCATTTTGTCTTTAGGCAATGGTCACCTTTCTTGTTTTTAAACAGATGCTTTCTGAATATACTAACCATGCTTTTTTCTTGTGTTACTTACAAACCAAAAATTACTTGTGAAGTAGTTGATTTGGGATTATTTTCTTGGGTCATTAGAAAGTTCTAAGTTATTTGGGGTAGATTTTTTCATGTCTTAAGGATACTGAACCCAAATCATTAGAACAAAAGAAATACTGACAGAGGTATTTGGTAGTTAGAGAGCAATTTGTGTGAGTCAGTTCTTTCCTTCTATCATGTGGATCCTAGGGACTGAACTCAGGTTGTCAACTTTATTGGCAATCACTGTTAGCAACTAAGCCATCTTGCTAGCCTTTGTTTTTTCTTTAAAAAATTTTAATTAAAATACAATTACATCATTTCTGCTTCCTTCTTGACCCTCCTTTGACAACCCCTAAACTAATGTTATCTTCTTCTTTAAAAATTGTTTCTATATAAACATATAAGTAAACAAACAAACATGTAAATACAGCCTGCAGAGGTTTGTTCAGTGTTGCCTGTGTATATATCTTTCTAGGACTGACCATTTGATATTGCATAATCTTAATTAAATGGCTAATCCCTGGGGAAGACTCGTTGCCCCTTCTCAGGAGGCTTTACTTGTGTGCAGCTCATCTGGTGAGATTTCCACCCTCCACATGGAGCTGTCAACTGGTTTTGGGATTGTTCAGGTCTTACTATAGACAGATCAGGAGGTGTAAGCCAAATAAACTCTTATACTCCCTGGTTGCTTTTTGGTCATGGTGTTTATCAGAGAAACAGACTGGCTAACTGGAACAAACATTTACTGAAAAATGAGTAGTGAGCCCGATCTGCTGCAGTGTTTTATGAATCCTGTCTTTGTCTGATTCCTCATTGTTAAGTCTCTGATGATCTTTGTACATTATATTTGCCATGCTCCAATGCCATCCATGCTCCAGATACTATAAATCACTAAGGTACCCCTCATTTTCTTGGCTTTTGCAAGGCTGTTCTGAAACATGCTTTAAAATCTTTCTATTTGTATATCTGAGAAACCTTAGCCTTACTGTAAGTTGTTTAACTTCTCTGATGTTACGTCTTCTCTAATGTCAATGGCTAGACAGTAACTCTCATAGAACCTTGCATTTAATTTTATTGACTCAAAAAGTATTTACTAAGCAGGAACAAAAATTTCTAGTTTTTACAAGTTTTATTCTACCTGCTGTAGAAGGTTGTTAAAAAAAAAGTTACTTTAAACGGAGTGAGAGAAATCCTCTTAAGATCATACTGGAGTCAAGACCTGCAGATCAAGAAAGAACTCATGCAGCTACTGAATGAAGAGCTGTCTGGTGGTGGGACAGGAATCTAATGGCAGAGTGCTAACATGTTAGAAGGGTACACATCCCAAAGGCTGCAGTGCAGCGAGCGAGCGAGTGAGAAGTAAGTGCTAAGCGGTGAGGGAAGAGATACAGCTGGACTGTGTTCATGTTTTCTAGGTCATCGGAGTAGTTCTTTTTACCTAAACAAGGTGAAGAGCCATTGAAGGGTAGTGAGTAGGGAAGGCATGCGACCTGGTTCATGAACTGTCCATGATAGGGAGTAGCTAGGACAGAAACAAAGCCACTGTTATTGGATAACTTATAAAGTATTATGTTTTCTTTTTTTGTTTAAAGATTATTTATTTTATGTATATGAGTACACTGTAGCTGTCTTCAGACACACCAGAAGAAGGCATCAGATCCCATTAGAGATGGTTGGGAGCCACCATGTGGTTGCTGGGAATTGAACTCAGGACCTCTTGAAGAGCAGTCAGTGCTCTTAACCACTGAGCCATCTCTCCAGCCCAATACTGTAGTTTTCATTTGCTCAAAATCAGTCAGAGTCAAGTGATTCCTAGAGGGATATGACACACAAGCATTCACAGTTGTTGGGGAAAAATAAACTCTTTACTAAGGATCTATCTTGAATGTGGTTTTTAGGTTGCTAATTAGGCCATAATTTATTATATAATAAAGATTATTATGCTTTTTGTGGAGATAAGAAAACCTCCTAAAGTAAAAAGTGCCACACATGTCACTATAAGATGTTATTGACTATGATATATGTATATATATATATATATGTATATATACAAATTATATATATTATATACATTATATACACACATATATACATATTATATATACATTATATATATTTTTTTTCCTCTGTTTTAATGACTAGGTGATTGCCTGCCTGACTTCCCTGAACTATAACTAATTCTTGGCTCTTAGGCATTTTATTTAATTTTCAGACATTGCATGGTGTTTGAAAAAGCAGTGGTCAAAGAAAAAGAAAACAATGAAAGCACCAAGTGCTCTGTGCCAGGAGGGAACAAGGTCAAAGCGCACGTGGTACATCTATTCAGCCTGTCATACGTAAGAGGACCTTATTCTTTCTGTGGTTTTACAAACAAAAAATGTTATGAATCTTTAGAACCTACACTTGGCTTCTGAGTTGTATCACAGAAACTTGAGAGCATGTTCTCATGGGTTATGTCTCTGGAAATCATCATTAGCCTATGTAAATTATGGGCAGATGGCGCATCCCATGTCTAAAATGCCTAAATGACAGAAAAATTTCAGAATTCACATTTTCAGGTTTTGAATAATTCAGAATAATTATGTATACATTATGAATTATCTTAGAGATAGGAAAGAAGTATAAAGAAATTAACTTACATTTCACATTACTTTATACACATAAACTGAAAACGATTCTATTAACAGTTTTTACCAGAACTGTGTGAGTTCCCTTTCACAGCTGTGACAACATATGTGACATACACAACTCAAAAGGGGGAAAGGTTTATGTTAGACCACAGTTACAGTTGTCTGCTAGATCACTTTGGGCCTGTGGAGAGATAGACCAACATGGTGGGAACACATGGTTGAGCCAAGCTACCTAATGGCAGCCCGGAAGCAAAGACAGACAGACAGAGGAAGACGGAGAGTTTTGCCATTCTCACCTGTCGGTGAGAGTTCAAGATCAGTAAGCTGAAGAGTTCACAAAATGACTACTTCATAGAAAACACTGGCTGAAGGAGTTTCCAAATCTGCCAGGTCATGTGCCTAGGTAAACACTGAGACAAGCAGCTAAGGCTCGTCCACCAGCATTGCTCTCTCACCACACAGAAGGCTGTATTACCAGCAAGGGAGGCTGCTGATTAATCTGCTGATAACTTTTTCCCATCACTCACTTCCGCTTTCCTTAGCATACAGTTTGTTACTTCAGAGTCCTGAGGTTCTTGATGACTTTTCATTTATCAATTTCTTCATCAGTTATTCATTTTTTTTCAGTAAGTACTCTAGGGCCCATAGTGCTCACTCCTCAACTCTATGACATTAAAGGTGGAATCAATCACAAGCTTCCTGAAGGAAATGCATCTTGAACACAAAATTGAAAATAGCAGGCAGAGGTACACAGGGAGAGGTGGGCCTATAAAAGAAACACCTCCACCAAGAAATGAAGAAGTGATGGAAGGTACAGGCATAATATGTGATGATGGCCTTAGGGGACAGAAAGGAAAGACCAAGAGAAGGCCTGTGAATGTGGCAGTATCTAACAGGAGAATAAGGTTCAAAATTAAGCAACTCAATGTTTGACCCTATTATATGCAGAACATGGTTTTTTGTTTTTAACCAGTGATACAAGTTTAAATAAAGTAGTTTTACCTTTTAAGAACTCAATTAGGTAAAACAAACATGATAATCAGCAACTACTAACATGCAGTGAGTGACTTATAATACAGCCGTGATAAAGCTGGGCAGGTTAAGGCAATGGGGGAGCTGGAAAGCTGCCTGTTGGTAGAGATTACCGAGGTTATTTTGAAGGATAAGTAGGGGTTGGCAAAGAGGACTGGGTATTTTGGAAAAAAATGATGTAGATATTCAGGGTGGAAAAATACCAGTAAAATCAGTCATTTTTATACATGTACAATTTATAGATATATAAAAATATTAAATGTATTCACACATTTCCCTTATTCCTACTCAATAACTGATGGGGTTAACAACTGAAAATGACCAATAGCTTTTACCAAGCTATAATACTCAACAGGACCCCTGTGTTCATACAGTGAGAATCTGCCTTTCTCCAGTTCTTCTTTCTATCTACCTGCAGGCAGCTTTTTCTTTTGGGAGATGACAGGAAAGTCAGTGGGCACAAAGGACTGTACATGTGAGCCCCACCCTTCACTCTGAAGACAGCAACACTACACTTCTGCTGCAGCAGTGTCTTCTTCCCATCTTTTAGACACTACTATAAAATCTGGTTTTGAAAGACTAATTCAGAGCAATCTATATAAAAACTGCATGCTATTCATCTTATCATGCTGTAATTGGTCACTGTAGTGAGCAGGCTTGACAGTTTGTAGATTAAAATGTAAACACTGGGTTTGACTCAGTTATGTTGAGGCCAACTGTTCCTGACAGTCTCTGCAACATGATAAACACCGTCTGTCTACAGTTCCCCAGTATTTGAAAGTTACGACAAACATTTTGCTGAAATGTAAACAGCCGACATCATGACGAGTGAAGCAGCACACTGCAAATTTATCTAAAATCAAGAAAGCAAAGATCTTGTTTGACACCAGATAAACCATTAGTGCTCACCAAGGGAGCAGCTCTGGGAGGTCATAAGTGTTGTCATTAGTCTTCAAAAATATGTACTAAAGACATCGCCTTAACTTGGTTCAAGAGAGAGTAAGCCAACTGAAAAATAAAAATATTAGAAGCCAGTATAAAAACAGAAAGTACTTATTTAAATGACAATTTTAAACTGAAGACTTTAAATATTCACTTTAATTTCTGCAGTTTTAATACTTTCTAAGTCAAAGAGCATAGAGTAGAACTTGTGTCTTATTTTCCATAATATTCAGTTATCCTTTCTTCTACTTCAGCTTTATAGAATATAATAGTGACTACTAATCTTTTCACAACGTTCATGAAAAGTCACGTAATTCTAATGAACAACTGTTGAAGACCTTACGTTATCTTAAAATTCTGATACTGTCCACAATCCAAAGAGCATTATTTTCTAAGTACATATTATAAGGTTAAGGCAAATTATAAATAATAACATGGTAAAATTCTGAGCTTAAAATATTGCTGACTGCATTTTTCTATTATTCTAAAATGTTTATCACCTCTACATCTTTGTATTTAGAGATTAATAAGAACTTTTTATGTGAAAATAAATATATTTATATTTTGGTTTTTAAACATGTAAAATAAATGGTCAAAAGAGGAATGGATATCACTTTCCAACACAATAAAAATTTTATTTAAAGTTAGATGTTCATACCAAATACTTTTCTTGAAACAGGACATTATAAAATCAAAGACAAAAGGATGAATTGTTTCTCAGTGAGTCCAGACTAGTTCAGAATGTTTCTTTTAGAGTATCAATAACATATCAAATATTCTAGTTTCCTTTATCTGCCCCAGATGGGGCAGGGGAAACAGTGCAGTCAGTGCACCCCTGAGGACCTGACTGTGGCTCTTCAGCCCAGGAGCCACATATAAGTGGAGTGGAGTGGCTAGCATCTCTAGTTCCAGTGCTGGGTTGGTATAGGGAGGTGGGTCCAGGAGCTACTGGCCAGCCCATCTAGCTGAATCAAAGAGCTCCAGGGTCAATGAGTGACAGTAACCGAGGAAGAGACCTAATATTAACTTTTGGTCTTCAGGTACACATGTACATATATATCCATGTACACACAGGAACACACACACACATTAAACAAACATAACTGCTAAAGATTCATGACCATATCTAATGCTACAAAACAGGAATGTGATAGCACTCTCTGTCACTAATTCTAATGATTTTTGTTTGTTTGTTTTTAAGCTAGAAATTACTGTGCTGCCCAGGCTGTCACTGAGCTTTAAACAGGTGACCTACTTCAGGCCAGGTAGCCAGTTACAGGTGTGTGGTTGTCATGGCTGACTGGTTCTGATGTCTTGCTCAATTCTACATGATGGTTTGTCATCTACATCTGTTATCAACTTTTCTTCTCTTTCTCCCATTCTTGCCCTTTGTACTTGCCAAGATACCCAGACCGATTGATTTTTTGTACCTAAGATCTTGACTATACCAGAATACTCTCAGATAAGCAAAGTACTTTATTGTGTCAGTTTATTCAATTGGACTATATTTTCCCATTGTCTTTCAAATCAGTCCTGAGACTAAATGCAGAAATTGTATATTAGATGGCTTTAGCTTAAATCTACAATTCACAGAACAAACAAAAAAGCATAGTAATACATACTAGATGAAATTGTACATTTTGGTCTATTTCTCATTCTCGCTTCAAAGATACCTTTAAAAAAAAACTCCTGAAAATATAAAATCTATTATCTTGTTAACTAAATAATGTCACCCACCCATTCACTCAATCTCCTACAAATTGTTTATAGAGCCTCGTGACATGTCGTGTACCAGAATGCCTTGTAATGATACAGAGAACAAAGGACTCTCAAGAATTCCAACAACTGTGGAGGAACACAAACCAGTCATCGGGCTATTTTTATGTGGGGATGATTTTCCTAGTTACATATCAGCATTATTAGTGGAGACTTTTATTTATTTAGTCTATGTGATCTAAAGCTTCTTTTTCAATTTTTAGTCTAATATTTTCAAACAGCCAGGCATAGTAGTCTATGACTGTAATTTCAGGTCTTAGAATGCTGAGACAGGAGGGTTGCTATGGATTCAAGGCCAGCTTAGGATACATGGTGGAATCTCATAACACAAAAAGTTTAAAACTTAACAATAAAAAGGATAGAATTACCCAGTCCCATATTTACCATTTAAAAGTCCCAAAATCATTCTGAAGGATGAGGGACTATTGTAATAAACTAGCAGTAAGCACTACGGCGAATAATATAGCTTTTTCTGTTTTTCTTTTTGTTGCTGTTACCTTTCACTGACCTACAGAAACACATTATATACTTGGTTGAGACTCAGGTAGGTGATTTACACACTTCTTCCAGCCCTCCATGTTAGTGTTCTTTAGACTTATTCCTAGTTTTGCTATAGGCTGTCTGCAGGAACAATATCTTCAATCTCACCTCAATTACTTGGAGTCTGCCTTTTGGTGCAAATTCAGGATTGCCCTAACCCGCTCCCTTTTAGATTTTCCTTCTACCCCATCTCCATTTCTTTGTGACACATATGCTAAACTACTAGGGAACCCATAGCTACCATATTTGGGTAAATTCCAGAAGCAATAGTGACCACAAAAAAGAACACTGACACACCCAACGAAGATGAGACTAGATATCTACGCCAAGAAACACATCAAACACCATAAGTCCAGGTGCCTAGTTCTCAGCACAAAACACAAACATGAATATCCAACACAATAGGCCTCCTCCAAAAGCCAGAAACCTTACTGCAATAGGTACTGAGAAAAACAATTTAGCTGAAGCGACAAACAAGGACTTGAAAATAGAAATTATGAACATGTTCAAAGACCTTAAAGAAGATATAACTAAATTCCTTTATGAAGTCTCAAAAACACAGTTGAATGAAATAAAAAACAATTCAAGACATAAAAGTACAATCTAACAAAGAAACAGAATCATTAAAGAAAACCCAAACTAAGATAAAACTGGAAATAAAAATCTTGGGATATCAAAACAAAGCTCAGAGCTAAGCCTCACAAACAGATTAGAAGACATGGAAGAGAGGTCTTACAGACAAGTTAGAATGTTAATCTACAAAAATCTAAAGATAAAACATACACAAAATATGGGCTACTACAAAAAGATCAAACTTATGAATAATAGGTATAGAAGAAGGAGAAAAATCCAGGTCAATGACACAGAAAATATTTTTTAACAACAAAAAACCCATACAAATAACTGTCCATAATCTAAAGAAAGAGATGCTTGTCAAGGTATAAGAGGGTGTATACAGAATTCTAATTCTAAATATACAAGACCAGAAATTTCCCATAACACATAATAATCAAAAAACTAAATGTACAGAACAAAGAAAGAATATTAAAATCTATAAAAAAATCAAGTCACATGTAAAAGCAGGGCCATTAGAATAATACCTGACTTTTCAATAGAGACACTAAAACACAGAAGGGTCTTCATAGATGTTCTGCAAGTTCTGTGAAACCACGGTGCCAGGCCATACTACTATAGAGAGCAAAACTATCAATTACAATTGACGGAGAAAGAAAAACATTCCATAAACAAACACCAAATTTACGCAATTTCTATCCACCAATATGGCTTCAGTCTAAAGAGGCTAACTATATAGACTACACCTAATTATACCTAAGAGGACAAAAGAAAAAAAAATCCAAGAACAGTAAATAAAGGGGGGAGGGACTCTTATACTGCTACAACAAATTATCAGTACTCAATAAAAATTGCTCAATAATAATTCATTATTTAATAATATCAATTCCAAATAAAGAGACAGAGACTAATAGAATAAATGAGAAAATATGATTCACCTTTCTATGGCATCCAAGAAACACACCTCACCATCAAGCATAGATATCCCTTCAGGGTAAAAAGATGTAAAAGATATTCCAAGAATGAACCCATGAATCAAGCAGGTGTACCTATTTTAATATCTGATAAAACAAACTTGAAACCAAAACTAATCAGAAGAGATAGAGGAGACTATATACTCACTAAATGAAAAATCTACCAAAAGAACACTGCAATTCTATATATTTATGCACCAAACACAAGGGCACCCAAGTTCATAAAAGAAATACCATTATAGCTAAAATTGTACAGTGATAATGGGTGATTCAAATGCAATACTTTTACCCATAGATAGGTCATCCAGACAAAAACTAAAGAGAGAAATTCTGGAGTTAAATAGTATCAGAAATCAAACAGACCTAACAGAAATCTATACAACATCCTACCCAAATATTAAAGAATATACTTTTCACAGCAACTTATAGAAAGTTCTCCAAAATGGACCACATATTTGGACACAAAGCAAGTCTCAACAGATATAAGAAAACTGAAGCAAAACCTTCATATTATTTGACCACCATGAATTAAGGCTGGATATCAACACCAACAGAAACAGCAGAAAGTATACAAAGTAATGGAAAGTGAACAATTCTTTACTGAAAATCGGATTAAGAGAGGAACCAAGAAGGAAGGTAAAACCTTTAGAATCGGATGGAAATTAAAACACAACATATCCAAACCTATGAGAAACAAGGAAGGTAGTCCTCAGAGGGAAGTTCAGAGCACTAAGTTCCTATATAAAAAATATTGGAGAAATCTCATGTTAATGATTTAATGATACAGCCTAAAGTTCTAGAAAAAAAAAGCAAAAAGAAATAATACTCAAAAAGAGTAGATGGGAAGAAATAAACTCAGGGATGAAATCAGTGAAATATAAAAAAACAAAACGACAAAACAAAGATAAGGAATCCATGAAACACAGTGGTCCTTTAAGAAAACCCAGATTGACAAAGGTTGGCCAAATTAACCAAAGAGATTGGTGTAGAAGATCTAAATTAATAAAATTAGAGATGAAAGAAGGGACATTACAACAGACATCAGGGAAATTTAGAGAAATCAAAAGGACATATTTTAAAAATCTGTACTTCATGAAACTGGAAAACCTGAAGAGCTGGGTCTAAAATAGGATGTATTATGGAGATACCCGACTCCTGCAAACACTGCCTCTGGGGCACTACACAAGTACCCAACAAGAACTTCTTTTCTTTTAGAGAAAAGTTAAGACATAAGGTCAAAAAAAAAAAAAAAAATCAAGAACAACTTTTCTTTTTTGGGGATTGTAATGTGTAAAATGTTACCTCAGGTGGGGTTTCATTGAGCCTATTTCTATATTTGACAAGAATGTTTTAACTGCTTGAGAGAATAAATGACAGTGAAATATTAAACATTTCATTCATACTTACTTTGTCAAATAAAACTGTTTAAAATACTTTCGAATTTTAGCTCTAGCATTTACCATGTGACCTTGGTCAGGTTAATTTTTCTATTTAAATGTCAAAAGACAAAATCAGAAGGTACTGTAAGAATAAACATGAATATCTGGCTTAGACAAGGGCTTTAGAAATAAAATTCTGGAAAATGGATAGGTGTGTGAATTGTACAGTAGGAAGCTTAGCTCTCGACTTAGCTGAAACATTAGGACAGTGCAGTTTTTCTGTAAATGTGCAGGCTGATACCTATTTCCAATGAGTGGTTTTGTCTCTTAGTGCTATGCCAATTATGAATATGTTACATTTGTTCTCAAACAAGTTAATATCAGTTTATTATAGCCCGCTATTGTGTAATTTCAATAAATAAAATAATCAAACTGAACGTTTTGGGAAGAATGTCATAAAGAACCACCAGCAAATCAGTCTTAGGTTAGTGAAATGACAGGATAAGAGAAAAGATAAAAATCTAGCTGGGCAGCAGTGGCTTTGATTCCAGGTCTTTGATTCCAGCACTTGGGAGACATAGGCAGGCATATCTCTGAGTTCTGGACTAGCCAGGTCTACAGAGCAAGTTCCAGGACAGCCAGGGCTACATAGAGAAATCCTGTCTTGAAAACAAAAAACAAACCAGCAAACAAATCTGGTCATGAACTCTGATCGTTTTAGTGCTTGCTTCATGAAAAAAGCATAGAAAGCAGGTGCTGGAGAGACAGCTTAGCCATTGATCCCCCTCCACTGATGCCTGACAAAGCCATCCTCTGCTCCATATGCAGCTGGAGTCATGGGTCCCTCCATGTGTACTCTGTGGTTAGTCATTTCATCCTGGGAACTTTGGGGGATGGGTCTGGTATGTTGCTATCTTTGTTCTTCCTGTGGGGTTGCTAAGCCCTCCAGCTCCTACAGTCCTTTCTCTAACTCCTCCTTGGGGTCCCTGCACTTAGTCTGATGGTTGACTGTGTGCATTTGCATCTGTATTGGTCACCGCCTCTCAGGGAACAGCTATACCAGGCTCCTGTCAGCAAGCTCTTCTTGGCATCAGCAATAATGTCTGGATTTGGTGTCTGCAGATAGGATGGATATCTAAATGGAGCAGTCTCTGGATGGCTCTTCCTTCTGTCTCTGCTCCATTCTTTGACAGGAGGAATTCTGGACTGCTATTTTTGAGATGGGTGGGTGGCCCTGTCCTTCAACCGAAGACCATGCCTACTCACTGGATATGGTCTCCACAGGTTCTTTCTCACATTTGTTGGGTATTTCTGCGCATGTCCTCCCTGTTGGATCCTGGGAACCTCTTGCTTCCCTGCCATCTGGGACTTTCTAGTGGCTACTCCCTACGCTCCCCCCTTAGTTCACCACCTCCCACTTCTATACACCTCTGTTCAATTTCCTGACCCTCTGTACTTCTCCCCTATCTCCCCCCAAACCTAATGCTGCCTCCCCCTTTTCCTCCCCTCCTGTTTCCCTCCTAGACCCTTCCCTCCCTCTACCTCCTGTGATTATCTTCTTCCCCCTTCTGAGTAGGATTTAAGCATCCACACTTTGTTCTTCCTTTTTCTTGGGTTTCATATGGTCTGTGAGTTGTATGGTGGGTATTTCAAGCTCATTTTTTTTTGGGGGGGCTAATATCCACTTATCACTGAGTACACACCATGTGTGTTCTCTTGTGATTGGATTACCTCATTCAGGAGGTAATCTAGTTCCATCCATTTGCCTAAGAATTTCATGAAGTCACTGTTCTTAATAGGAGTAGTACTCCTTTGTGTATCACATTTTCTTAATCCATTCATCTGTTGAGGGACATCTGGGTTGTTTTCAGTTTCTGGCTATTATAAATAAGGCTGCTATAAACATAGTGGAGCATGTGTCCTTGTTATATGTTATAGCACTTTTTGGGTATATGCCCAGGAATGGTATACCTGGGTCCTCAGGTAGTACTATGTCCAATTTTCTGAGGATCCACCAGATTGGTTTCCAGAGCAGTTGTACTAGCTTGCAGTCCCATCAGCAATGAAGGAGTGTTCTTCTTTCTCCATATCTTTGCCAACATCTGCTGTCACCTGAGTTTTTGATCTTAGCCATTCTGACTGGTTATAATTTTATAATTTTAATTATAATTATAATTTTTATAATTATAATTAAAATTTTATATAATTTAATTTTTATATAATTTTATATAATTATAATTATAATTTTTGATCTGACTGGTGTGAGGTGGAATCTCAGGATTGTTTTGATTTGCATTTCTCTGATGACTCAGGAGGTAGAACATTTCTTTAGGTACTTCTCGGCCACTTGAGTTTCCTCAGTTGAGAATTCTATGTTTAGCTCTTTACTCCATTTTTTAATAGGGTTATTTGGTTCTCTGGAGTCTAACTTCTTGAGTTCTTTGTATATTTTGGATATTAGCCCTCTATTAGATGTATAATTCATAAAGATCTTTTCCCAGTCTGTTGGTTGCTGTTTTGTCCTATTGTCCTATTCTGCCTTACAGAAGCTTTTCAATTTTATGAGGTCCTATTTGTCAATTCTTGATCTTAGAGCATGAGCCATTGGTTTTTTTGTTCAGGAAATTTTCCCCTGTGTGTTTGACACAAAGAAATCTCTTCCTTTTCCATCAAAAAGAAGGTGAATAAATATATACTCAAATGTTTTAAGTTAAAATGAGGAATTTGGCTATCATTTATCATGACGTCCTTGTTGCGCTTTCAAACTCAACAAAGCAACTGCTGATAGTAATTATATTGCCTAAAAAGTTTACTACTTACAAACATTCCTAAAGAATAATTTGGCATTTTGTACTTATTTCATATTTTCATTATAATTTTTGATCTGAAATTATACTATTGAGTCAAAGCAGTAAGAAGTGCATCGTACTGGCATAAAAACAAACTTAAAAAAAACCAGTGTAACAGAAAAGAAGTTGCAGAGTGAAACTCACACAACTAAAGATCTAACTTTAAAAAGAGGAGTCGAAAGCACACAGTAAGGGAAAGTCTCTTTAACATGTGGACAAGTGGGAAAACTGAATATCCATCTACAGAAAAATGCAATGTGATCCACATTCCTCACACTGTACAAAAACAACTCAAAAGTCAGAAACTTGTGGAAGAAGTTTGGGTAACAATACTCTATCATGCAGAGGCAAGAGCTTCTGAAAGGAATCTGTAATGCAGAATCCCAAGAACTGACAAATGGGCTCATGAAATTAAGAAGCTCCTACAAATCAAAAGGAAACTAACAGAATGAATAACAGACTACAGAATGGGGGTTCTTTATAATCATACACCGGCAGAACATTACTGTTTACAATATAAAGGATAATAAAACTTAAATACCAAAAATCCAATAAAAGAATTTCCCAAAGAAAAATATAGAAATAGCTAAAGAGTACTTGATAAGGGGTTCACCATCTTAGACATCAGAGTAAATGCCAATTTAAGCTGCTCTGAGATTCTATCTTACACTGGCTAGTTTTCAAAAAAACAAAGGATGGGGACTAGAGAAAAGAATACATACCCTCTGGCAGAGAACCCAAGAAACACATCAGAGACTCACAACTGAAACTTTAACTTCAGAAATCTGCCAAGACCTGCACTCCCATGCACATACTGGCACAGCACACAATTATAGTAATGAAATTAATATAAAAAATGATGACAAATGCTGGTGAGGATGAAGTAAAAGGGAATCCTCATATACTGCTGATGAGGATGTCACTCTGTGAAGCTATGATAAGAGTCACTGTGAAGGCCCTTCACATAACTACACATAGAACTAATACATGGCCTAGTAATACCATTCCTGATTATATACCTGAAGGGTTCTATATCAGTACACTACAGAGATACTTACATCCCCACAGTTATTACTGCAGTATTTCCAACAGCTAGAAACTGAACCAGCTTAGACAGCCACAAATAAATACATAAAAAAATATGATAATAAACAACTGAATTTAATTCAGCAATAAGGAAATATTAGATCATAAATATTCTAGAAAATGAATTTAACTGAAGAGTATTTGTTAGACTTAATAATACAAACATTGTATATTTTCTCATATTCAGACAGTTGATTTAATTATACAGATGTATATATGTATGCACGTGTGTTTGTGTGTGTGGTGGGGGTTAGGCTCTGAAAACAGAAAGGGGACCATGAAAAGGAAGGACAAAATCTTAAGGGAAAGAAAGGGGAGGGAATAAAAGAAGAATGGAGTGTCTACAGCAAGGCACAGGGGGAAATGGAGACCAGAGACCGTGGAGAGAGAAAGAAAATACAACAGCATATATGTATGAAAATGTCATGATGGTATTTATTAGGTGCTATGTTAAAGAAACAAATTAAACAACTCAAACTTTCCATTTTGCTTCCAACTCTCTATCCTGGGAAATAAGTTCTAGTGTATCAGTGTATCGTGGGTGTTTACAGAGAAGAGAAAATAAAACAAAGCAAAACAAAAACTCCAACCAATTGAAATAAAAGTTTAAAATAAAAAGGAAAAAAATAAAGACTCATGGAGAAACTTAAAAGTAAGTTAATGATACAAAAAAAAAAATCAATGGAATACTGAGCAGACTTTAAAAACACTCCAATGATAAAGTTTCTCTTTTGGTTTATTGAAGTTATGTGCTGCATCTTTTCTTTATTTCTTTCTTTTTTTTGAGACAGGGTTTCTCTGTACAGCCTTGGCTGTCCTGGAACTTACTCTGTAGACCAGGCTGGCCTCGAACTCAGAACTCCGCCTGCCTCTGCCTCCCAAGTGCTGGGATTAAAGGCATGTGCCACCACTGTCCGGCTGTGTTGCATCCTTTTGAGATTAAAAAAAAAATCTAGCAAATTAAAAATTAATTAAATAGATCTTCATCAATTGATGTAGAATAACGTTTTCGTATACTAATTTGTAAAAAGTACTATATTATAATGAATTAAATGTGCATATATATGTATATATATTTATTATGTAATACATATAAAAAACATATGTAGAAGAATACATTCCAAAGAACTAACATTTCTGATACAGAAAGAGGAAGTTAGGAGACAAAAGTGACAAGAATTTTATTCATTTCATTTATATACTTCTGCATTGTATATTTTTAATATACAGAATACATTAAGTGTATTATAATAGTACAGATGATTCTTCAATAAGGTCTTGTGAACCTAAATGTCCTCAAGGCAGAGACTACCCAAATCCTGACAGTCTCCTCACATGACTGAATATCATGTGTTCCTTTCACTCACATTTAGAAAAAAATTTTGTATGTTACCTATTTTCTATAACATATTATTTTAATAGACAGAAACTATCATGTTCAATTTTTAAAATTTAAATACACAGAGTTATTTAGTATTTGAAATAATTTATATTCAGAATATCCTAAGTCTTGAGTATGAAGGAGGTGTTGTAATTCTTAAGGACAATTCATTTTCAATCCTAGTCCATTAGTAGAGGAAAATCAATGCAGCCAACTTAAACATATTAGACTCATATGAAGTTGCTCCTCTGTCCTCTTTCCACATCATGGTATGTCTTTGTTCTCTTTAGGAAAATTCAATTAGCAGCATTAGCCTCCTCCTCTGTCAGTGGAAGGCAACATGGAGATTCTACTCACCACTCAAAGACATGTAAGCAGGGCTTGCTGATTTTCTGACTTGCTAGTTAACAGAATTATAGCTCCTTCTATAAATGACTCTATGTGTCTTCTCATAAACACAGTGACAGCTCCTGAAATCAATCTTTCATGACCTTATTGATTAGAACACTTAGAAATAATGAGACTTCAGTGGTAGCAGAATAATGCTTAGAAAAATGAAAAAAAAAATACTCCGATGGGGGCTTGCCTATTAACATCTCCAAATTCATCTTTCTACCACCCCTTTCCTGTTACACTCACCTAGATCCAAGTATGCTATAAAGTTAATCTCCATTTGCCCGTGCACGTGCAATTTTAATACTCGATGGTAACATTTAAAAACTAAAATAAATAGGTTTGAGATATTTTTGATCATTGTTTTTCTAAGCTATAAAATCAAGGTATCATTCCCAAATGAAGTGAACACTAGGATTTGTTTCAAGACTGAATCAGGAGAAAAGCCATATAAAGAAAAATCTAAATATCAAAAAAAGCTTTAAAACTGTTTTAGTCATCTGGATATTTTTTTTTTTTTTTTGCTAAGATAATAGTAATTTAAAGCACAGCATCAAATACTTTTAGTATTCAATCTTCTAATTCAACTTAACTTCTCATAGTATTTGTATGTACTTCAGCCCAGAGAGGAGTGGTGACTGCCTGGGAGTCTACCTGACTTTCCATGAATTCTGGATGAAATGCCTCTAACCTCTTCCTTCAAGTGAAGAGCTTAGTTGAGTTGAGAATGAAGGGAGAATCCTACTTTCATTTCAATAACTTAGCTTATCTTGGACATAGTAAGGAAACAATCGTATTTCACTAAAATATGAGCCTGTAGAGATCGCACCTGCACAGGGACACCTGCATGCTACAGGTTTCCAGTCAGCACACTAGCTTCTGCAGGATTTTCTAAGCTTTACACTGAGACAGAAGGATCATTTGAGAACAGGCGGTCAATATCAGTTGTCTACTAATTTACACAGAAAGAGCATGTGAGAGTTCCTTTTCTAAGTCTTTCCAACACTTAGTATCTCATAGTTTCAAAGTCCTTTGCTGCAGAAAGAGCAGTGATATGGTTATCTCGCTGGCATTTATGGACCTCAGTTGTTGATGACGATAAGCATTGAGTGTCTTGTTTGAAGCTTTGCTCATTTCCTAATGAATTTTCTTTCTTAATTCTTATATATTTTCACTAGTCCATTTGCCAGTTAAGTATGCGAAAGTGTCTCTGCATTCATGGCATTTAGTTTTGTTTATACTATATCACTTTTTCTCTAAAAATTTATAATTATTTCTCTTGAAAATAAATGTCTGTCAGTACTGTTACAAAATAGGAATGTCTTAAATTTTAATTTGTACCCTATTTCTACAATAACATACTTTGCCTCCAATCTGTAAAGAGTTCATATTTTTAAATGTTTTATGATCCTTTAATTCATATGACTATTACTTGACTACAGTGGTAAACTGTCACAACTCCATGAGATTGATATGTAATTATATGATTACTTTTCAGAGAAGGAAACTAAAGCCTACCAATGTTTATTTTAACCAGAAAATTCTTTATGATTAAGAAAGATTCTACTTGCTTTAGTTAGTATTAGTTAATATCTGCCAAGAAGTCTGCTAATTTAAAAGAAGTCAGTTGAACTGAAGAAAGCTGGCATCAAGTTCCACACTCAAGTACTGGCATTTTTTGTTCTTACTGTCACTATTTCCGAGAACCTGGACTTAGATAAATGTGGTTAAAAACAGTAAGTGTTTACTTACTGCATGAAGCAGTTAATCACTAAGGTAAGCCACAGACAGAATAGTGTGGGAGAGGTAGGCAGCATGATGGAGAACCGTAGGCTGCGATGGGAAGACACTGACAGAATAGAGTGGGAGAGGTGGGCAGCATGATGGAGAACCGTAGGCTGCGACGGGAAGACAGCAACAGGCACGAGGTACTAGAGGCTGACATCACTCAACATCACATCCTGAAGGTCAAAGGGGCCCATTGCTAATATTTATTTGTTTGTTTTTAATTATAATTAGTAAGAAAAGAAGGTCTTTAATTTGTTCTTCTCAATAGCAATACCACTTCCAGAAATATAAAGATTAAATAATTTATGGTCTCACTTCCCAAAGGTTATTTTAATGATAGCTCTTCCATTAATGTTACATTAACATGGTCTTACTGAAAATTTTCTACAAATTATTTTACAAAAGTATTTTATGAATTAACTTTCGTTCAAGATAAATGTTTAAATTGATCCTTTGCACAGATATGTACAAAATTTTCTAAAGAATATAAAGGTTAAGTTCTTACCTTGAGATATTTGACTAAAAGTAGCACTTCAGGGCTGGTAAGTAAGGCAGCTTGGTGGGTAACAGTACCTGCTGCCAACCCTGTCAGCCTGTTTCATCCTGAACACCCCCTACACACACACACACACACACACACACACACACACACACACACACACACACACAGTGGGAGAGAATTGAGTCCTTCAAGTTGACTTCTGGCCTCCATGTGTGAGTCATAGTATGTATGCCCCCCCAACAAATAAATATAGAATAAAATTCAAAACTAGAACTTTAGGAAAGTGCTCGATTTTCTTTCTCTTCTCTTTCCTCTTCTCTCCCTTCCTCTCTCTTTTCTTCTTTTCTTTTCTTCTCATTTCTTTTAAAGACAGGATTTCTCTATGTAGTCCTTGTTGTGCCAATATGCTGTAAACCAGAGGGCCTCAAACTTAGAGATCTGCCTGCTTCTCCCTCCTCAACTGCTGGTATTAAAGCCATGTGTCACTGGCTAAAGAGTTAATTTGATTCACAATAAAGTTGCATACTTCCCCCTTAGGACTGTTTTTGGGAACGTTTACCACACTGTTTAGGTTTAACCTGCCTATGAGTGGTAAATATGGTTTTGAGTTGCTATGTCTACATTTTGTAGACAAGCAATATTCTGCTCCTAGGAAGAAATAAATAAATTGTGGTGACAATAAGGTGTAAGGCTTACTTAGTTTAAAAGGCAACTCTAGGGCTGGGAATATGCTCAGTGCAAAGTACTTGCAGTGCAAGGATAAGGATCTGAGTTCAAATCCTCAGAAGACTCACAAAAACCTGGACACTATCACAATTTATGTCACTATAAATTAATAAAATCATTTCAGTAGTTACTAAGCAATGCATATATTTATTCATTTTAAATTTGAGGTAATCAGATAATCAATATCTTATTTTTATATTGTAAAAATTTACAACAATAACTACAAAACAGTAAAACAAAACACTGAAATCATACAAACTCTCTTTTCTGAACACAGCAGAATGAAACTGAAAATCAAAGGCAGACATATACAGAAAAGTTGGTAAAAACTGGATTTTAAATTATATACTCTTAAACAATGGGTAAAAGAAATTACAACTCAAATTAGAGACTACTTTAAAATAAATATGAAAATACAATGCAACAAGACTTATGGAGCACAATAAGAACTGTTTTCATAGGATAACTTATGGTTATATTAAAAAAATATAAAATCACAACTTAATTTTGTGCCATAAGAGAAATGTAAACAACCCTTAGGCCAATGAACTTAAGGGAACACTGTCAGAGTAGAGATGAAAAAAGGTGAAGGACAGAAAAATAAAGAAAAATCAATGATAACAAAAGTTAGTTCTCAGAAAAGAAAAAGACAAAAAAACCTAACAAATCTTTAGGTCAAGTTGGGTTGGAGAGATGATTTAAGTCTCTGTCTCTTTCTCTCTCTCTCTCTCACACACACACACGCACACAATTAGAAGTTAATGTGGGACTTTTGACACTGTGGCTTTATGAAACAATAAGGATTATTAGGCAATATTAGCATCAACCATGTCAATGAGTGAAATAACAAAGATAAGAAGACCCAATTCACAGCAACAGGTAAACTACTAAAACTAATTAAACAGAAAACCTAAATCAATGTCAAGTACTGATGAAGTAACTGACAACTTCTCAACCAATAAAATTCAGTACCAGATGGCTTTATTGTCAAAATATGTCCAACATTCAAAGAATTAATATCAACCTTTCATAAATCCTTCCAAAGAATGAAAGAGGAGATACTTCCTAATTTATTCCAATAAGATCATTATTACCCTGATATTAAAGAGAAATGAGCAAACTGTAAACCACTGTCTGTTATGTAGAAGCCAAAATTTATGACACAGTACATAGTATGAAACAAACAAACAAAAAAATAGAAACATAAAACAAAAACAAACAGGTCAAGAAGAAAATACACAAGAACTTGTAAAAAACAGTAGACAATATACTCATATGAGGTATTGGACTTAAAATGTAAAATAAAAATGATTATATAATCTATGTGTAAATATAATTTGTCTTTGAAAAAAATAAGAAATTGGGGCTGGAGAGATGGATCAGCAGTTAAAAGCACTGGCTGCTCTTCCAGAGGACCCACATTTGATTCCAGCATCTACATGACAGTTCACAATCATCTGTAACTCGAGTTCCTGGGGCTTTGACTCCCTCTTTTAGAATCTGGAGGTACCAGATATGCAAATGATGCATAGACTTTATGTAGGTATTCATACACATAAAATAAGTAAATTTAAAAAGAGTAAGAAATCATTTTTAGTGGCTGGGGAGATGGTTCAGAGAGAAAAATGACTGACATAAGAGCATATGGTTTTGAGTTTGGATCTCCCAGAACTGGCATATAGAGGCAGGCTTGGTGGTGTGTGCTTACCCTCCGAGAACTAGGGAGGTAGAGACAGGAGGATAACTAAAGCTCACTCACTCATCAGCCAGTCTTGCCAAATCACTGAGCTCCAGTTCCATTGAGATCTTGTCTCAAAAAATAAGGTGGAGTGACACAGAGGAAAGCATGTGATGTTTTCCTTTGCTCCCAACACAAATGTACATACATACATATATGTGTGTGTGTGTGTGTGTGCGTGACCACCCCATGTCCCCCCTGAACACATACACATGCACTTATCACAGAAACACAGAAAAGGGAAAACTTAATTATTTTTTTTAAAGATCACAGCAGGCTGGGGAGATGGCTCATCAGCTAAAGGGCTTTCTGTACAAACATGAGGAACTCATTCAGATTCCAGCGCCCGCTTAAAAAGCTAGGCATGGTGGCACAGATTTGTAATCCCAGTGCTGGGGATACAGACAAAGAGACTCCAAGTATCTCTCAAGTCAGAGAGCCTATTATTCAACTTCAGGTTGAGGCAAAGATGCTGTTTCTCAAAAGTTGAGAAGCAAATAAAGGAGACACCTGACTTCTATCTCTGGCTTCTACACCCACATTCACACCCATGAAAGGACCACAGCAGATTAAACAAACAAACAAACAAACAAACAAAACCAAACAGGCTTTCTGGACATGAAGAATAAAATATGATTATAACTAACCATATGTTGGACTGTTTTAAGGATAAACCTTTAGATAGAAAATTAATAAATTAGAAATGATTAAGATTTATAAAGTTATAACAGCTAGAAATCAAAGAAAAAGGAATAGCACTAAGTTAAAAGAGTACAAGGCATGTTTATACACTTCTGCTTTATAATAGAGTAAGCAATGAAGGTCATTCTTATCAGTAATCATTTGGATGGAGAAAACAACTAAATTAACTGTCGCATGTTATGAAAAAAATTAATTCTAGACAGATACTAAACTAAAAGTAAAGGTAAAACTACAGTCTCAAAAATATAGGAGGTGGGAGAATATCTTATAAGAAGGTGGAAAACTATTAATATAAAAAATGAGATCAGCAAATTTGACACACTGAAAATAGATACTATGAGGTCACTTAAAAGAGCTAAGAATGGTTTCTAAACTTGAGAGAAAATTATTATAAAATGATGGAAAAAGAAAAAAAATTTAAACAGGTATCCCATAAATGGCCAAAAAATAAGCAAAAGTGCTTGAACCTTTAATAGAGAATTCTACCTGAAAACTATACAAGGTATTATAATAGCCACAAAACTGACAAAAATTTAAATCTTACACTCATATTTTAAGGGGAGGGGAAAGAGCCAGGGCCCTCACACATTAATGGGAAGATAAATCGGTAAAATTGCTTTGGAAAACTGCTTAACATAGTATAAAGATAGATTAAGGGTATGTATACATGACCTAAGAATTTCTCGGGGGAGTTTTTATCATGGAGTACCAGAATACATGCTTAAAAGTACACTTTTAATAACTCAATCAGGGACTTCTGACTACGATGATAGGTGAGAAGCTATGTCTGGATCAGGGCTAGGAATACTATGTCACTATACTAAACTTCTCTCCCTAAACTACTAACCATCAAGAGCTACGTATGCTGCGTATGTCTCAGAGGAGGACCTTGGCTTCTAACAGGCACTACTGCTAACTATGCTGCTATAGCAGCCACAGGCAACCCACTGACCAGCATGAAGTATTCTTATCAGAAATGCTCATAAGAGGGACAATGAGAGCTTTAGAAACAGAAGTCCAAGCTGTTGAAAACCAGGCATGAGAATGTGTAGTGGGGGAGAATGTGTAGGGAGTGGCCTGGGAACCTGAACCAGAGACAGACAGACAGACAAACTACTCTTTATCTCTCCGTTGATGAATGGCAGAAGTGTGTATGTAGTGAAACCCAACACAATATCCTAATTACACACATAGGTATATAGATGTGCCGTCCTATAATTTCCCTTCAGATTGTGAATCACAGAAAAGCCCTGCTTATGGGAAAGCTCTATCTCTAATTCCCTATGAGAAGATTGAAATGTGCTAGGATATAGCCAGTGAATCCTAACACAAGTCCATGTTCATATAAATCTGGGGTACAGTGAAATAACTTGTCTGAATTAATAAGACAGCATTCTACCCTACATCTTCAGGGACTATCAAATAACAACATAGAAGGAAGAATAACAACAGCATCCCAATGAGGGGAAAATATTTACATCGGGTTTACTACCCTCTATTTCATGTTACTGCCAATTTAAACTAAAAACAAAGTAAAAACAAATCTTTCTTAGTTTTTTTTTTTAATGGTTTTGCTATCATTTCCAAGTGTTTTACTTTCATTGTTACACTATTGTGTTTTAACTTATATCTAACCAGAAATAGTATTTCTGACTGTCCCTTCTTTGTCTACACTGACAAAAATCTTGATGTTACCACATCTATGACAGCTCGTCTGCTACCTCTTAGAATTCCAACTTACTCATTACCTCCTTCCTCTATTCATTTACTTCGTAACTTAAAAATACCTTTAGCCCTCAGAAAATAAGAGCCTACATTTCCCCCAACCAATAACCCAAATAAAGCTTGGTGAACCAATGAGTTGTATTTGGGTATGGGTGAGTGATTACTTATTAGGGACAGAAATGACTCACAGACAGCTGCACCAGAAAAAGCCCACTTGGGCACGAGTGACAGCTCACAAAGCTGGGAATCTGGAGCACAGGCCACAGCCTGCAGGCAGCTCAGCAGGTTGAAGGGTATCCTTTCCAGGAGCTTCAGCTGGTCTCTGCTTCTTCCTGGCTTCTGGGCTTGTCTGAGAGGGATTCTTTACAGTGTTGGGGATGAGGGGCCTAGTGAATATGGCCAGTTGTAGAGACTTTCTGAAGCTATTTGTATTTAACTCTCTATGTTAAAAGTTGCCCTGCAGGATGGAGTTTCCATCTCCCCTTATAACATCCTGTCCTAAGATATTCTTGTGTTTCATCTCCCTATCCATACCTCCATGTCTTATTTTCCATCTAAGATCCAAGGTTTTAATTTCAGGAGAGACTGCTGTACAACTGGCATATAGTTTAGAAATCACATTTTCATGATAAAACTAGAAAGGCAAAAGTGACTCTGAAAATCCAAACTACTAGTTTATCTCAAAATAAGGAAAATGGATTATGATCAGGAAAAAAAAAATGGAGGGAAGACAAAAGGCTCCAGGATACTGGCAAGATTCTATTTCTCAAATGGACACTGGTAAGATGATTTTAAATCATTATATATGAGTGACTTCTATTACAAATGTATATTTTGTTACAAAAGGCAAGATGTTCAAAATATACTGGAAAAATAGTCCACAAAGACTTAATTTGAATAGTTATAATAAAATTACCAAAGCTGTGTGAAAATGTCTCTGTAAATCAGTACTACCAATATTCATCTATGACTTATTATAAACGCACTTGACTTTTAAAAAATTGTTTTCATAAAAGTCACACCAAGTAATTCCAGATAAAATGACAAAGGACATTATGTTTGTATCAAGAAAGGCTTACCTTAGGAAGGTCTATTTTAGAAATAATTGTCACACAATATGTTTCATGAAATATCTTATTATTGACACAATATACAAATTAAAGTATTTATTTGACTGAATACAACTGAATAAACTTTGCTGACTCATGCATTTGTTTAATTAGCACATAAAACATCCTTTCTAGAAAGTTCCTGCTGCCTCTTTAAGAGTCAATTTTCTTTACCTCAAAAATGTCCTTTCTTAGCTGGGTGGTGGTGGTGCTGCACACCTTTAATCCTAGCACTTGGGAGGCAGAAGCAAGTGGATCTTTGTGAGTTCAAAGCCAATCTGGTCTACACAGTGAGTTCCAAGACAGCCAAGGTTACACAGAGAAATGCTGTCTCAAAAAAGCTAACAACAATGATAGCAACAAACAAACTAAAAAGTCCTTTTTAAAAAATTTAATTCATATACGTTAAACCTTTGTCAGACTGAAGAACCCCATCTGTAATATGTCTTGAGTCTTCTAACTCAAGGTGGCTGAGTAACATCTAACAAAACATTTTTGTTCTTTAGGCTATAAATATATCAATTTCTGACAAAATATGGAACCATAGAAGCTATTTTAGTTAATTATCTGATGTTCTGAGGAAGTAGCCGTGTAAGCAACTACTTATGTAAGCTTGAACAGCAAGAACATAAAATGAATTTCTGGTATGGAATGCTTTCCAGACTTTCCAGTTCTACACTGAAAAATTCCAGCTGAAAATAAGAGACACAAAACGAAACAACACCATGGGCTGTGACAGACCAGCAAGGCCTATAAGCCTGGACATAGTGTTCTGAATTCAATTAGTGGTGAAAATTCTCAAGGCAGAGTGATTTACCCTCTCAGCCTAGGTGTGTGGTAAGGACCTGCAAATAGTTGGAAAAAAGATAGAGAGTTTTGATGTTTGCTCTTTGTATGTTAATATAAATTTCTATGATAAAACTTGAAAAGCCCATATATGACAGGGTTGGCTAAAGATATTACAAAGTACACTGGGATTTATCTTTCTTCATCCTGGTTCACACTGTGACTCCTGCTAGCTATGTCTCTTGCTTATTCAGGTTTAAGAGATTAACAGCTGAATCTCGATTTAAATTTGGCAGCAATCTAAAAACTTAGTAAGGGCAACTGGATAAATTCCACATCCAGTCTGTCTGCTTAAACTGTTTACTTACAGTAACAGCATACAAATGTCTCATGTTACTGATAAACCACAGAAAATTCCTGGGACGCTATTACTATCCAATAATAAAAGTAATGTTCGTCATCACAGAGTAATGAGAGAAGTCAAAGCAAATACAAATCATGTTCACTTGTACCAAATTCAACAAAACAGTAAAAATAAGGGAAATATCTTTTTGGGTAAAAAAAGTTTTAGAAATACATATGAAATAATTGAGCATTTCTGTAACAGGATTCTTGTTTAGAACAATTTATTTTATCTAGAATTTGTAATGATAACTTTAGGCTGACATACAGAAAAGATATAAGAATGTAAAGTGTGGGGAGCTGACAGAAGGCGGCTATCACCCTTGCAGCCATCTTGAGCCATATACCCTGACCAGAGACTTGATTACATTAGCCTACAACAGCTGAGCACACTCTGATAACATCTTGCTTTAGATACCCAGGATCTTCCCTTGGGTATGTGAGACTTAAAGCTGTGATTTCGAGCCGAGACTTAAGGGCGTGACTTAGAGATCAGATTTAGAGACAAGACCTAAGGGCATGATTAAAGGCATGACTTAGAGGTGTGGCTTAGAAGTGAGACATATAGAAGGTGAGAGGCAGACAGGACAGTTCAAAACAATTTGGAGTAACAGAGAATCAGACACTTCAGAGAGTACAACTTGGAGTAGGAATTAGGCATTGAGGAAGAAGACACTTGGACTAGAGAACTCGGAAGAACAGGTAACAGGCACTTGGCACTTGGAGGAAGAACTTGGAATTAGACATTAGGCACTTAGCACTTGGAAGAAGTAACTTGGAACTTGGAGGCACTAGGGACTAGCAACTAGGGACTAGGAACTCAAGACTTGGAACTTGGAGAGAAGAAGAGAGGCTGAAGAATAAACAGGATTGAATCACACACTCTGTCTGGTCTCCATTCTTCACATCTGTCCTCACTCTCTCTCTTGCTGAACCCCAACCCACAGACTGGAGCAGCTTGGGGCAGTGCAGGTTCTAACAGTTTAGCCCCCAAGGCTTTTGGCAGGTCCCAACACTGATAGAGCGGTCTGTGACATTTTGGCCCCCAAACTAAGGGCAGCTCGGTCTGCAACAGTTAAGAATAGCTGTAATATGAACATAGCATTGTCTGTGAAAAGAACAGAAGCAGTCAAGAGTGTAAACTCCACATGATGTCAGGATGTGTACAGTTGTAGCACTTTGGACACAAAGTCAAGAGGATCCCTTGAGTTTTTGAGTTTAGACCAGCCTGCCTACAGTAATAATCTAGCTCAAAAATCAACAACAACAGAAAAGCAAAGCTACCCATATGACGGGTCCTCTATACACTTGCTTCTCTGAATAATCACTCTTCTGAGAAAACATCAAAACATTTCTATGATTACTACCTATGTGTCAGCTTTAATATGTGTGTGAGTGTGTGTGTGTGTGATAGAGAAAGAGAGAGAAAGAAAGAGAGAGAGAGAGAGAGAGAGAGAGAGAGAGAGAGAGAGGACTGAGACAGAGACAGATTTGGCTATTTCTTGAATTTTATATTACTGCAATTTAAAAAGTATATAGGTACATACATATGCATACACACACACACACATTCTATAAGCATTGTGAAGTACAACCATACCCAATTTATAGTTTCCTTGCTGATGATAATATTCAACCAATATTATATGACAGTCTCATAAATTTTCCTTTTTAGCCACTGATATTTGAGTTAGTCTCTATGATCAATGCTGTCCTTGCATATCTGTGTTCATCAAATATGCTATGAATCCTCACAACTTTAGTCAGTAATAGGAAACTTGTAAAATGTGATAGTAGCAACTTCTAACTATACAGAGATGCTCCTACTGCTCTAGGTCTTTTTTGAGACTTGATATTTTCACATATTTGAAATTCTGTCCTTCTGTGACAGAAATCATATTAAAAAAAGAGTTACTAATTTAAATTTTCCTGATTAGTAAAAAAGCTGATCTTTGAGTTTATTGGTTTTTCTGATTTATTTTTTTAAAAAACAGACAATCTCTTATTTTCCCTGTTACTAGCAGTGTTTATTCTTTGAATGAATGAAGTATAAATTCTTCAGGATAAATCCATTATTAATTTGTATGAAATTTTGTTAATTACACATATAAAATTCCCCTATAATGTTTTTTTATTCTTATAGATATTGTTGAATCAAAGTTTCTATTCTTAATGGTCAAATTTATAAAGATTTCTTTTTTATTAAATATTTTATTTGTATTTCAGATGTAATCCCCTTTCCTCATTTCCTCTACACCCAGGAACCCCCTATCCCATCCCCCTCCTCCTACTTCTATGAAGATGTGCCCCCACCCACCCTCCCATTCCCACTTCCCCACCCACAATTTCCCTCACACTGAGGTGCCCAGCCTTCACTGGACCAAGGACTTCCTCATCCTCCTATGCCTGACACTGTCATCCTCCCCTACATATACATCTGGAGCCATGTGCTCCCAGGCTGGTGGTTTAGACCCTGGGAGCTCTGGTTGGTTGGTATTGTTGTTCTTCTCATTGGGCTGCAAACCCTTTCAGCTCCTTCAGTCTTCTCTCTCACTCCTTGATTGGGAACCCCATGATCAGATCAATGGTTAGCTGTGAGCATCCCCCTCTGAATATGTCAGACTCTGATGACCTCTAAGGAGACAGCTATATCAGGCTCCTGTCAGCATGCACTTCCTGACATCCACATCAGCATCTGCCTTTGGTGACTGCACATGGGATGGATACCCAGGTGGAATGGTCTCCAGACAGCCCCTCTTTCAGTTTCTGTCCCATGCTTTGTCTCCATATTTGTTCCCATGAGTATTTTGTTACTCCTTCTAAGAAGGGCCAAAGCACCCAAATTTGGTCTTCCTTGTTCATGAGCTTCATGTGGTCTGTGGGTTGTATCTTGGATATTGAAAGCTTTTGGCCTAATATCCAATTATCAGTGAGTACATACCATGTGTGTTCTTTTGTGATTGGGTTACCTCACTCAGGATGATATTTTCTAGTTCCACCCATTTGCTTAAGAATTTCTCGAATTCATTGTTTTTAATAGCTGAGTAATATTCCATTGTGTAAATGCACCACACTTCCTGTATCCATTCCTCTGTTGAAGGACTTCTGGGTTCTTTTCAGCTTCTGGCTATTATAAATAAGGCTGCTATGAACATAGTGGAGCATGTGTCCTTGTTATATGTTGGAGCATCTTCTGGATATAAGCCCAGGAGTGGTATAGCTGGGTCCTCAGGTAGTGCTATGTCCAATTTTCTGAGGAACCACCAGACTGATTTCCAGAGTGTTTGTACTAGCTTGCAATCCCACCAACAGTGGAGGAGTGTTCTTCTTTCTCCACATCCTTGACAGTATCTGCTATCATCTGAGTTTTTGATCTTGGCTGTTCTGACTGGTGTGAGGTAGAATCTCAGAGTTGTTTTGATTTGCATTTCCCTGATGACTAAGGATATTGAACTTTTCTTTAGGTGTCTCTCAGGCATTCAAGTTTCCTCAGTTGAGAATTCTTTGTTTAGCACTGTACCCCATTTTTAATAGGGTTACTTGGTTGTCTGGAGTATAATTTTTTGAGTTCTTTGTATATATTGGATATTAGCCCTCCATCAGATGTAGGATTGGTAAAGATCTTTTCCCAATCTGTTGGTTGCCGTTTTGTCCTATTGATAGTGTCCTTTGCCTTACAGAAGCTTTGCAATTTTATGAGGTCCCATTTGTCAATTTTTGATCTTAGAGCATAAGCCATTGGTGTTCTGTTCAGGAACTTTTCCTCTGTGCCTGGGTATTCGAGGGTCTTCCCCACCTTCTCTTCTATTAGTTTCAGTGTATCTGGTTATATGTGAAGGCCCTTTATACACTTGGCCTTGAGCTTTGTACAAGGAGATAAGAATGGATCAATTTACATTCTTCTACAGGCTAACCTCCAGTTGAACTGGCACCATTTGTTAAAAATGCTATTCTTTTCCCACTGGATGGTTTTAGCTCCTTTGTCAAAGATTAAGCGACCATAGATGTGTGGGTTCATTTCTGGGTCTTCAATTCTATTCCACTGATCTTCCTGCCTGTCTCTGAACCAATACCATGCAGTTTTTATCACAATTGCTCTGTACTACAGTTTGAGGTCAGGGATGGTGAGTCCCCCAGAAGTTCTTTTATTTTTGAGAATAGTTCTTACTATCCTGGGTTTTTTGTTACTCCAAATGAATTTGCAAATTGCTTTTTCTAATGATAATTTTAAATATTTTTTCAGGGAAAGGCTGACTGGTACTGAATGCAGGACCTCACACTGGTCAAGTAATATATAATTGAGCTATATTACCACCCCAACTGGGCAAAACAGCAAAGTAAATAGATATTAGCTAACATTATCTTCTAAAAGATTAGGTTTTTAAGATTTAGAATTAATCTCAGCCTAAAAGTAAATTTTCAAAGGATATAAAAATCACTATAAAGCACCTTTCCTTACAACGTTATTAGCATATATTAATTATATAAGACAATTATATAGTGACATCTTCATACATGAATATTGTGGATGACCATATGCATATCCCATTCACTACCTTTTATTGTAATCACTCCGCCTCCTTGAAGTTCTCATCTTCCAAATTTTTTTCTGTCTAGTATCACAGTTTTTAGTCTAGATTTCATAGACAACATAATCTGTCTTTATGAGTTTGCAGTATTTTTCATAACGTAAGGTTGTTTAGTACTATGAATTTTCCTACAAATGATGTAACTCCATTCTCCTTCATGGGAGCTGATATATATACTGATATAGCCAAGGCTGGTTACTGATTCAATATGGTGGTCACTGTAAATAAGGTCATTACTGAATGGGTGGGCAGGTTTCTTTATTGTATGCTAATTTGATTTAATAAGTGATATCCACATAGCTAGGATAGCTGGATCATATAGTAATATTTTTATTTCTTTGAGGGGCATAATGATTCCCATAGAGGAGGTACTAATTTACATTTCTACCAAAAGCTCCAGAAGAATTTTTATTTTCCATCAAAAAAAAAAAAAAAAAAACCCAAAACACTGATCAGCATTTGTTTTTCCTTAGGATACTCTTTTCCTAATAGCGAAGACCAATAAAGGTTTGATTCCCATGTTCCTGATGGTTAAGAATACTTATTTTTTTCATATATTTAATGTATTTCATTTCCTAGTAAATTTATTACTGGCAGATACCAGCTCCTGATTTTTTTGTTGTTGTTGTTGTATACTGGACTGAAACTGCTTATCAGATCAAATGGGAAACTGACTTCTCTTTCGTTTATTGCTCTAAAACTAGTAAAATTGGAGAAAGTAAACACTTTTGTTTCCTCCCTAACTTTAGAGGAAATGTTTTATATATTTTCCTTCCTAGTATAATTCTGGCAACGGGCTTCTACCCACACATTGGGAATTGAACACACTCTTAATTACTAGTTTCTTCAATCTTTTCATCATGCAGGGATGCTGGACTTTCTCAAAAGATTTTTGTACAGAATTTGTGTTGCACCATATTAAATCATTATTGCTTAAATCATTATTAAGTATAAATCATTATTGCTTCCCTGGGATGAAATTAATTACATCATAGTGTAATGAGTTTTATGTTTTCATTCGAAAACTGGCCTACCATTTCACTAGGCAATTTAAGGATAACACTGCTTTGCAGAATGAGTTTGCTAGCACCTTCCTAACTGTTTTAAGTAATAATTTATATAATATTGTTGTTAATTTTCTTCTTTTAAAAATATTGTGTGTATATAGGGGTTTTGCCTGCTGATGAGAGCCAGAAGAGAGCAGATCACTGGAGACAGAGTTACAGACAGCTGTGAGCCACCACGTGCATGCTGAAAATTAATCCCAGGTCTTCTGGAAGAATAGCCAGTGCTCTTAACTGGTAAGCCATCTCTCCAGCCCCTGCTGTTAATTTTCTTTAAAAGTGTGGTTTGGGTTGGCGGTGAATTGGTTCAGTCTCAGAATTTTCTTTGTTGGCAAACTCCATTACTGCTTCAATCTTCTAGATCATTGTGCACCAGGATAAGAATTTCATATTAATGTAGTTTGAGTTAGTCAAATGTATTTAGAAATTTATTCATTTCTTCTATATTTTCTAACTTATTGGAATATAACTTTCAAAACATTTCCTAATTATCCTTCTGCTCCCATGGTCCCTGTTTTAATATACTCCGCTTCCTCCCCAAATTTCCTAATTGGGTGTTTATAGTTTGGCTAAGATCTTGTCATTCTTGCATATTCAAAGAATCAACTGTTTTATTTGTCTTTTATACTATTAGATTCCATTTTATTCAGATCTGTCTCAGTTTCTATTACATCTTCTTGTTTCCTAATTTTGAATTTGATTTTTTTCTAGTTTTCTTAAAACCTTGAGGCTCACAATTAGATTGTTGGCATGTGTTGTCTCTATTTTTTTTTTCATTTTTTATTGGATATTTTATTTATGCCATCTCCTTTCCCCATTTCCCCTACCCCTTAGAAAACCCCTATCCCATGCCCCCTTTTCCTTTTGGCATTTATACACTTTTTTAAAAAAAAATGTTAATCAAAGGCTTTATAAGTTTGGTAATGCTCAATCAGAGGTGTAACCCACTACCCAACCTAGATATATCAACTATCTTTGACTAGTGGAGATACATGAACATCTGCCTTCCTGTCTCCCCCCTTTTTCTCTCTCTCATCACCTAGCTTCTCTTCTTCTTCTCCTCCTCTCATTCCTTCTCTTCCTCCCACCTCAGCTCCTCCTACATAGCACCCTTCCTGTTAAAATAAAACTTTTCTCTCAAAATACATTTAGAGCATAATTATGCCTATTTGTACCAGTGAGGTACAAGATAGTCCTAATACCCAGTCCATCATTTTGTTGACTAACCAGAACCTCTGTCATCTATCCTAACTAAAACACTTAGTTCTGAACCTGGCTTTTTCCTTGGCTTTAGAATGAATGTCAGCTGAAAACCATCCACTCAAATCTTTTCTCTCAAGGTAAATAGCCAGGATTGGCTATGAGACTATAAGTTTTCAACCCCATCAGAAATCCAGAATGACTGAGTTAACTATAATTGTGGGAAGCACAAAGCACAGCTTCTAAACCTTAGTTGGCTCTATTTTTAATATAGACATTTATAGCTATAATTTCTCTCAGCACTGCTGTCAGTATATTTCAAAGGCTCTGATAAGTTATTTATTTGATTTTAGAAACTTTGAAATTTCCTGAATTCTTTCAATGAATCATTAACTATTAATCCTAGCTTTTTCAATAGACCATTACTGTGGTTTTGTCTTTTAAATTTTAATTTTAATCTGTTCTGCTCTATAAGATAGAGGAAAATATTTCAAAATTTCTGCATTTAAGAGTTGTTTTATGGCCTATCAGGTGATCAATTTGGGGTAGTTCCATGAGATGTTGAGAAGAGTTTACATACCCTAACTAATGTATGAAATATCCTATAAATGTTCACTAACGTCACTTATTTTTCCCATATATTTATCATACACATTAAGTCTAAAGTTCTTTGTTGAGTTTAAAATCTTACACAGTTATAGTGTATGTTCATGTGTATGGTTGGCTGTGCATGTGTCATGGAACTTGTTGGGAAGCCAAAGGAAATTTGTATGAATTTTCTCTTTCCATAACGTGGGTACTAGAAACCAAACTCACGTTTCTATGTTTGGTGGCAAGTTTATGTCCAGTGGCATTTGTTTTGTTAAACAGGCATACCAATATTTGATGCACTTATAAATAATATATCTTCAAGGGTTTTTTCCTTTATTAATATGTAGTGACCTTTATCACTTCTAAATTTTGATTATGGTCTGTTTTGTCAATTGGGAGTGTATATAGCTCTGTTTGTTTTAGGATTCCAATTGTTTGGAATATTATTTTATATATATATATTCATTTTATATCCATGTAGGTATTTACTAGAGAGCTGAGAGTTTCTTGCAGACAGCAAAACATCTTGTTTTATTGCCTACAATTACCACCATATTGTGTCATTTCAATGGCTGTATTAGCACTGGGTAACTGGGTGCTATTACATGTAATAGTCATTTGTCTTGTTGCTGCAACAAAATACTTGACAAAAGGAACTGAAGAAAGCAATAATTTATTTTGGTTCATATTTTGGAGGCTATAGGATATCATGCTAGGGAGGGACATCACAGTGGCAGGAGCTTGAGGAGGCAGCTAGACACACTGTATTTGCAATCAGACAGAGATGAATACTGTTGTTGTTAGTTTTCTCATATGTTTTCTTTTTGTTTGTTTGTTTGCATTTAGGACCCAAAACATGAAATGGTGCTACCCACAGTCAGAATGGGTCTTCTCACTTTAATATACCTAACACATATAATCTCTCATAGACACACCAAGAAGCTTGTCTCCTCGGTGATTTTAGATTCTCTCAAATTGACAATCAGTATTAGTTGATTGAAATTAATTGAAAAATTATTGATTTTTCACTAACTGAAAAATTTTATTAATTTTTCTTTTATTCATTCAGAGGTTTGTTGATTTGAGTTAGCAATGTTTGATTCTTTCCAAGTTCTCAGTTGTTTTATATTTTTGTAACATTTATTCTTGTCCAAGTTCTCATGATTGTATAATTCTTTCTTCTTCCTTTGTATGTACTATCTCTTTAAGTATTTTTTACTATAATGGATGCTTGAATCAGTGAGCATGAATTGATTTATTTATTCTTATCATGGGAACTCTTTATTTCTCCTTTGATTCTAAAGGATTTTGTTGGGCATCATGGTCTTGTTGGCTGTGACAGTGTTTTAATCTATGCTTTCTTGGTGTTACTGCTGAAAGGTGTGATGTTATTCTATAAAGTAACTTGGCACATTTCTCTTACATATCATATCCTGGTTCTGTTCTTAGGAATTTTAAGTGTAAAACAACACATAGAGGATGTTTTCTGGTTATGTGTATTAAGGGTTTTAAATTCTTCCTGTACTTGGATGTTCATTTCTTTCCCTAGATTTGGGAAAAATTCTTTAATAATTTTACTAAATAGGTTTTCTATATGTCAGTATTTTTTCTAACAACAAAAAAGAAAATTACAAAAATAATGTGTAATAAACTATGAAGTTCATTAACAAAAGTAAAAGTAATAAAAACAAAAGAATAAAATAAATGTGAGGATAAGAAAGAGGGAAGTAAGGGAGGGGAAAAAAGAAATATGAACAGAATATGACAAAGAAGAAAAGAAAAAAACATTACAAAACAGAAAAATACATAAAATTAGGCAAAAACAAGACTAATCAAAATAGAAACATTGTACTTGGTAAAGTAAAAATCAAACAGAAAATAACAGTAAAAAGAAAATAGTAATTAAAATATAATTGGAGACACTTTGAAGGGAGCTCTGACAGTGCATCTATCAGGTGCATAGTGGTAGGTTAGTGGGTCACAGCTGGAGTTTATTATGTTTCATGTTCTTACTATGCAGGCTGGTACTGTATACAGGCTGTGAGATGGGCAGGCCAATGGTTTACTGTCAGTGTCAGAGTTACATTCACTTCAGAAGATTCCCTTCTCTGTGTATCAAGAACCAGCTGATTCTAAGAACTTTGTGGTCTGTGGACTAGGAAGGTTCCTTGTTGTCCGAGAGGTACCCTGGATTGGTTCCTTGTTGTCCGAGAGGTACCCTGGATTGTATATTCTAAAGACAGCAAATGTTCACACTAAGAGCTGTCCTCTGAGTCCCTCAGAGGATACAGGAAGCAAAGTGCTGACTTCTACACATAAAGGTACCAGGCATTCTGTCTGCCTGTCTCCGTACTTTCAGTTGCTACCCAGCAGTACACTGAGGAGAGAACAAGCATTAATAAGTGACTTGTCAAACTTAGGCTCAGAGTTCCCAGTCCTACTCACAGCTAACCACACACAGCAGGGATGCAGCTCTAGAAAATAAAATACTATTCATGGGCATGGAGTTAAGAGCTTTCACAGTAATGACAGGTAACAGGGCATGGAGTTAAATGCCTTGACAGTCATCCACAGGTAGCAGGTATCTTGGGGTTACTATTGCTGTGGTAAAACACTATGATGAAAGAAACGTGAGGAAGTAAGGGTTTATTTCACTCTTGGTTCTATGCAACTGTTTATCATCAAAAGTAGTATGGCAGGAATTCACTCAGGGCAACAACCTGGAAGCAGGAGCTGATGCAGAAACCATGGAGGGTTGTCACTGGTTTGCTCAGCCTGCTTTCTTTGAGGACCCAAGACCACCAGCCCAAGGATGGAACCATCCACAATGAGCTGGGCCTGCCCCCATCAATCACTCATTAAGAAAATGCCTTACAGCCAGATCTCATAGATCTATTTTCTCAGTTGAAATTTCCTCCTTTTAGAGAACTAATTTGTGTGTCATAAGAATAGCCAGCACACTGGACACAGAGTTAAAAGACTGCAGTAAACCACAGTGTAACAGGGTTGAGACACTGTGGCCACAGAATGTAGAACCACTTTAATCTGTGCTGACAAAGCTCTTGTTTCTTACTCTATACTTCTATAGCAGGTCTGCATTGGCCCCCCACCCCCCTATAAAACTGGTTCAAGGTCATCTTCTACCTTGATACTATGGCTGGATGTCTCCAAGAGTCTTTGTTTTCAGATCCCTGAAAACAAAGAGATAGTAGTTTACTATCTCTCACAAAATGATACCCTACTACAGGTCTGTGAGATTGTGGGGATGGTGCGGACACACAGATGTCACTATCAGCAAAAACCCAGGCACTGGATTTACCATCCCAAAGAAGTCAGGGTTTCTTTTTCTTCATGACACCAGCCTGCTGTTCCTAAAGCCCGAAGGCTTCCTCTGTTTGAGGCTCTGTCTTCCCTTGCCCTGGAGAAGCAACAGGTGGAACTTCAGACTATTTTCTCCTCCTCACTATGCTACCTTTCTGTTTCTCTGTTCTTTTTAGCTATCTGGTTAGCTTTCTCTTGACTCCCAATGTCTTTCTCACTTCCTCAGATTATAGGTTTTCCTTTTTCATCCTGACTCTTCTACTTCATTGTTGAAAGAAAAGAAAGTCTAACCCATCATTTTACTTAAAAATAATATAATTTTAAAACTTCATTTTAATTTTTAATGAATGGGTGTTTTGCCTGTGTGTGTCTGTGCACCACTTGCATGGCAGACTCTCTAGAACTTGAGATACGAATGGTTCTGGGAAAGGAACTCAGGTCTCCTGAAAGAGCAGCCAGTAATCTTAATTGCTGAGACAGCTCTCCAGCATTCCAAACGATATACTCTTTAATTAGAACATACATCTTGATGCATTATGCTTACTTTTTTCCATATATATGTACGTGTGTGTGTGCATATATATATATGCACCAGTGTGTGCAAGCATGCACGCACGCACACACACACACAAACACAGAGTACATTTTTCTCATGCAGTATGATTTAACTATGTTTTGGTTTTTTTATTCTTAAAAAAATCTCCATTTTAGGGCTGGTGACTGGTCCTTTGGTTAAGACATTGATAAGCAGAGTTTCACCTCTAGGAGCCACATGAGAAGCCTACTCAACAAGTTGCCTTCTGACCTTGGCATGCATATACATGTACAAGAGTACTCACAATAATAAACAGTATAATGTTAAAAACTCATATTTTAGAAACTGTATTTCAACTTTCATAACAAAGTATTTAGATTTTAATTGATATTTCACAGAATGTACAATTAAGTTTGAGAAAAAATTGGAAATAATAGTAAGTTCTATTTCTATATATTTAATATACTGATATTATCAATGCAGTTGGTTTTTATATTGCCTTTGTAACTAGTGGCCTTCTTATAAAATTGCCAGTTATAATAATAAAGATGAAAACAATTTGTGTACAATTCTATCACTTAGAAAAGTAAATTCAACCTTGCATTTGGTAAGCATAGTTACAGAAAGTGGGTAAGTCTGCTTATACTGATTTTTATTTACACCAGTGTTCTCCTTACATGCCTAATTAGTTTACTATCCAATACTCTATTTGGAAATTGTTTTGAAATGATTTGAAATGAAGACTATGTTATCATTATCCAGAGTAAATTTTATATCTGCTTCTGTTAGATTCCTGGGTTACTAGCAATCTGAAATCATGTAAGTCTTTTGGCAGTGATTTGGAATCCCTAGTCAACTTGATGATGGAGAACTGAGTATACACTCAGCTCTAAAATGATGGATATACTTCTACCCATCAGCTCTATTTGAGTACTAGAACAAAAGAAATCTGAGGCCTAAGATGAAATATCTGTATTTATTTTACCATGAAGAATGCTACTTCAGTGATCTCAGACCACTTCAAACTTAACTCAGCATCTGAAATAACAAAAGTGTTATGAAATAGGGTTGCAAATAACTTTGGGTTATAATTTGTATATTGTGCAAAGATGCCTCCTTCATAGTCTCTGGCAGTAAATGGAAGTTCCACTATGAGGACGCAGGCTGTTCTGGTCTTATCAGCATGGAGGAAACCTTCTATTAGACCTCACACCCCAGCAGCTGTTAACAGTTCTCCTTTCTCCAACTGCCCTCAGGCAGGCAGGTGCTCACAGGCACTCACAGGCTCTACTTTCTATGAGTTTTCTTTTGTGTTGCCATTACAGTTCTTTGAAGAAAATCCCACTTTCTCCACTGAAAAATTTTTTGAGAGTTGATGCAAATCTACTCGAGACAAATATCTACATATACATGGAAGTTGTTAGATATTGTAAAAAGAATAACACATACAATAAACTTTATAGAATGTTCATTTCTGAAGGAAAAAAAAATAAAAAGAGACCTAACAATCTCAGGAAGTTTTAATTCTGGATCACTTCCGGGACAAGACAGATTTTATCAATAAACTTAAACTATTAGGTTTAAAATTATCACTATCTCAAGAAAAATTATATAAAGAAACTGTATCAGAGAAGTAAAAGAAAACACTAGTACTTTGGAGTCTGAATTAAGAAAAGTGCTCAGCTGGGTATAGTACCAAGTGCCTTTAATGTCAGCATTGGGAAGCAGAGGCCAAGCTGGTCTACACACCTAGTACCAGGACAGCCAGGGCTACACAGTGAGACCCTGTTTCAAAGAGGGGCAGGGGCAAGGGCAGGGGCAGAGAGGGAGGGGGAGGGGGAGGGGGAGGGGGAGGGGGAGGGGGAGGGGGAGGGAGAGGGAGAGGGAGAGGGAGAGGGAGAGGGAGAGGGAGGAGAACGCACGAGAACGCACGCCTCAAAGTTCACTTTTACCATTTTCAGTGAGGGTTACTCAGAGGCCATCAGTCCCTCTCTTGTCACTGACAGGCTGCTTTCGAATCTTTTTCTGGGGTTTGGTTACTCCAGGCAGCTTTCCAAACAGAAGATGGTTCTTTACAATTCCTAGCTGAATTACACTGCAGTGTCAGTGCAGCTTTACAGAACACTGTTTCTGTGAAGCCAGTGTATCTTGGCCAGGTGAAAGGAATTTCATTATAAAAGCAGCAGAGGGTCTTTCTGTGGCTCACTTTACACTCTTAGGTGGTCCTGCAGGCTGTGCTCTAAGAACAGCTTCACAGCAAGGTTCCTGACACAGACCATTTAGACTAGGAGCCAGACAACACTTTTTCTTCTCTACATTATATAAAACCAGTGATATTTTGGTAAATTGCCCCTTTGTGCATTAAATAATTTCATTAGGCATTTATACCTTTTTAAATATAGGTCATGTTAACATTTTTTCTTAAAATTTCTTTGAATAATTCAATATAAAATACTTTTTTTCTGAGATTAGCTACAGTGTTGGTATCTTTAAACAAAAAACATTTAACTCAATTTTTAAAAATGATCAGTATATATAACACTTAAGGTTTCTTTAATACTGTAATATCAAACTTCTAAATACTTTACCTAGCACATGCTGACAACTTCGAATTTATGAGCTCTTCAACACTCTGAAAGGGGTATTTGAGAGAGGAACTCATTATGTGTTTCTGCCACAAGGCAGTGCAGAATGTGCTGCTGTTGGCTCTTGTGGAAGACTGTACTGTCTATGCCAAAGTGCAACTTAGCATTACAGTTTGTTATTCATATAGCTGAGAACCCAGCAATTCCACACCAAAGGCATATATCCCAGCTTACAGCACTGACTCTCAAAATAAAGTTTTTGGACTCATATCACTACCATCTCATGGGAACATATTAGACATTAAAATTCTTGGGACCCACCCTAAAACTACTAAATCAGAAATCCAATATGTGTTTTAACAAGCCCTCTAGTGATTCTGATGTCTGATAAATGGGTAAAATATAGTATTAACACAATCAAGTACTTTGTAATGCAGAAGATGAATGAAAATATTTCAGTATGTTTATAAGACTAATAAAATTAGAACAGAGATCTGTCCCATAACATAAGTCTATGATATATTTTAAAGAGGTAAAACACACAATAGTTACTATATTTTTTAAGAAAGAAAAATTTGTATGACAAAGCAATAAAACTATTTTCAAAACAAGGAAACATTGTTTCCAGAAAACAAAAATAAAAATACTGCTAATAATTAAAGATAGTCATTACTTTAAATGATAAATGAGATTTCACCTAAATGCTAACAAGTTATTAACTTGTGATATTGTCCTTCGGCCACCAGGAAATAATGTAATTACAGTATGAAATTCAAGACAATTTATAAGAATTATTGTAAAAGAAAATTGAAAGACATGAGAAAGCATGAAATTAGCCAGATAGTGAAGTAAATACACAATAAAAGGACTAGGGTAAAGTAAAGTGATATGTTATTGATACTATTACATGGAACTTTATACTTAACATTTTCTTATGTGTATAATAAATTCCATTAGAATCAGTACAGATTTTAAAGCATTGCTGAGACAGTAAGTAATTCAAATTATTAAAGAAAATTATCAAATTTTCTGTCCAAAGTGGGTAGGAAAATAGTATTTCATAGATATTTTGTTTTAATTTATAAGCTATATAGTTCAATGATTTATAATTTGTACCATCAAATTAAATGTCTGTATAGTTATCAGTCCAGAGTAAACTTATTTATAGGGGAAAAATTATCATTGAAAACCATGGTCTAATCTGGACTTTACTAAAAGCAAAGGAAAACAACAAAATAATATGAAACCAAAAATTTTAAAATGTTTATCAATTGTTGGCTGCCTTTTAACAACACAGAAAATAAGTACAGATTCTGCTGTATTTCTTGTCCTAGTGAGAAATCATCCCAAAGATCAAGGGTCAGGCAAGAAAGGTTTACTACCTACCTCTTTCTCCAGTATTCTAGCAATCTCACCAAGGGTCCGATCCAAAGCTGAAGCCTTAGTATTTACCCAAGAGCCACTGTCTTGTACTTGAAGTTGTTTTACAAGATCTTTGGCTAATCTCTGAAGCCTTGAATACAAAATGAAAAAGAAAAACTGTATTAATTAATTGTGTGTGAATATATATATATATATTTAGATTATAGAGTTCATTTTTCTAAACATGTGAAACACATGCTACTCTCAATATTCTACCTGAAACTTCTTCAAAGAGCAACAAGGGGAGGCAAATAAACAACTCACTGACTATAGCTCTTCACTTTTAAAAATTAATTAATTTATTTTAAACACCAAATTTTATTCCCCGCCCCCCCCCCAGCTCTTTATATTTAAGACCACATCTAATGCAACAACCAGCAGGCAACATCGGCCTCAGTGGTAGTGACTGAAACCATTCTTTTTGTGTGGAAAGTGACAGGATGATGATCTGGAACATAGTGAAGAACCTAAGAAGCTTCATGTTCTGATCCAAATCCTCCTGTTAGGCTCAGACATTGAAACACTGCAAATTCCCACAGTATCAATCTTCCCATGCTCCACTTCACAGAACCATTTGGTGTTAATTTTTACAATGACAAAGTACTCCTCTGGATTGGATCTAGGAATGCCACTCCTTTTCTAGATTGTTAGACTCCTCAGAGAGGGAGCGCAGGTTAAAGTCTCATGGTTGCCTTCCCTTTCCTTTCCTTTACTTCTTCATACCATTCTTTGTTCGTGTTTGTTTGCTTGAGCAGCAGATGAGTCGCCACACGATCTTCCAGACAATCCCTCTCTCATCTGTCTTCCAACTTTTCAAATATGGTAGATTCCATAAGATATAACTATAATCAAATTCTTAAAAATTTCTTAGACATTCCCTCTTTTGTTTCATTCATTACTTACATTAGACATGCCCCAGCAATGGCAATAATGTCAATTTAGTTCCTACCATGGAACAGCCAGTCTTCTCAATGCCTTAAATAAATTATTTTGTTTAGTTGACTCAAAAAAACCATTTGAGTCTTTTCCACTCATGACTCTGACAAACTCAACTCATTTGCTTTTATAAGAGTTTATATTTCATACATAGAAAAGAGGCTGCTAGAAGAAAAATAAATCTTGCCATTATCTTTAGTCACTCACCCACTCATCTCTCCTCTAACATCCCAGGAAGGTCCCCTCTTCGTCAGTAGAGCTAACTCCTCTACACAAACTGCAACACATGAAGTCCTTCTGGACCTCAATTTTTTTTCTTCCTATGTTAGTCTTTGAAAATACTCATTTCTTCCTGAAATGCTTTCTCCATCTTCAAATTACTCAGGAATTCCTACTTAGCTCTATTTTTAGCACAGAAGTCATTGTCTATACTTTGGATATTTCTTTAATGCATTCACCTTGTTTAACGTGTGCTTTACCCATGAAGAACTTCCTACAATGACATATATATTTTTTATTTGAATAATCCACATTGTAATTGCCAGATCCTTGTGGTTATTGGAGTATACTAAGTACTGACTACTAAATTGTATTGAATTTTGATAATTTAATGGTAATGTCTAATTAGAAGCTACTGAATTGTGTAGTGCAGAAGTAGGTGTAATTATATTATAGTGCTTATCTATTATGTGCTGTTTGAGTTATTAGAGAAATTGGCTCTAAACTTCTATCCCTCCCCCCAACTTCAAAACCAAACATATTTATGACAAGTTTTTCCTAAACCCTGATCTGAGTCAAGTTGGCCCCTTTCTCTGTATCAAGAGAGGGAAAGATAATGAGAAGCTTAGGTTATTAAGAACACTTTGACCTTGAGAATGCCTAGAAGACATTTCCAACAGAGGTGACTATTAGTTATCCCAATATAAAAATGCCTACCGTGGAAAAATTAAGTCAGATGATCAGCCACAAGCAGCTCATCCATGAACAAAAATGTAACCAGGAACTCTAGACAGCTACTTAACTTCCCCAGTTTTCTGCTGAATGTTGTGAGCACCAGATTTGATTGATCTGTTGCTATTTGTCCCTTATTTGAAAGCCTCAGCTACAGGGAAACCATGCATTGTCATGGGACTCCCTTACCAGAAGCTCCCTCGTCATCTGTTTTCCAGTCAGTTTCTGCTATATGCTTGTAATTCCCCCAAATTAATGCTGAACACAAACTCTAAAACCCAAAGTGCCTATGCTTCAAATCTGGAGCCAGCACTACAGATTTATTAACCCTAGGGATATTATTTAACTTTTCTACACTATGATTTCTTCATCTTAAAAGCTGGACATCTCTCTGTCTCTCTGACTGCCTCTGTTCCTCTGTCTCTCTGTCTGTCTGCCTCTGTTCCTCTGTCTCTCTGTGTCTGTCTCTGTTTCTCTTTCTCTTTTACCATCTCCTTCTCTCCCTTCCCAGGTCCTTTTAAGATCAGATTTATTTATTTATTTATTTATTTATTTATTTATACCAAATACCATTCACTTTAATAGATAAGGAATAAATAATTGTCTAAATCAACTGCCAGTACGCTACATTAAGAGATCTAGACCTAACAAAAGGAAAGAGGAATTCAAACTATAAAACAATACTAGCATCATTTCCCTTCTAAGTCTAGTATGAGATAGACTCCCATCAATCCCTAGTTACTGACCCTACCATGTCATTGACAGCAAGTGATAGATAAGTAGCTACTTTGGCTTTTGGTTGAATAAGGTTTGCACAGTATGTAACTGAATATCCAGCCATGTAACAGAAGCTAGCAGTATTCTTACCAAGAGTGCTTACGTTCCATTGGAAACCAGAAACACTTAGGGAAGAACAAGGACCATTTTAACTCACAGCATGAAAGGAGCTTACATTTCACTGAGTTATATCAACCTAAGGTTTATCAAAGTATATTCAAGGAAAAATGCCAAATCAAGGGTTACTTTAGTAACATGAGCTGAACCTCAGTGTCATTCCCTCCCTCTACTCAAGCACCACAGACAATATAGTTCCTTTGAAGAAAAACAAAACATCTGATTTTGATGGTAATTATCAATAATTATACAGCACTGCAAAAGTCAAGCTGAAACCTGTACCTTTCCTAAAGTCTAAAGACAAGAGTGGCTTAGAAAATGCAGTTTTCAACACAGAAATCATTATTGGGGTTACTTTTGAAAGGGTTTTTTTTGTTGTTTTTTGTTTTTTCAAAAAGCAAAATTGAAAAAAGGGTAATTCCTTGCCTAACACATAAGAAATATCTGTCAGATAAACAGTTTTGTGGAGAGTGATAAGAAATGGAAATTTTATTCTTAAAAATGTGAATAATTCCAACAACTCTAAGCTTAAATTTGTCATTGATAGATATAAATACAAAACAATCTTTAGGGAATTATATCATTTTATGTTTACTTAAAATTACATATTACATATGTATGTAGCATACAATATGTCTTACACACACACACGCACACACGCACGCACACACACACACACACACACACACACACACGCACGCACGCACGCACATGCAAACACACAGATATTGAAGTCATACCACTTGGTTAATAATACATTCCCTCCACACCTGAGACTATTTAACAAAAGCTCCAGCAGCGGCCATGGGAAACCTCCTTTCAAGATGTTGGTCAGGACAGTACAAGAGGCTCTCCCAAGACAATAAATGTAGGTTGTTGCTGCTGCTATTGATACTTTCCAGAGAAAGAAGAAAACACCCTATTGCTGAAGACATCCACACCTTGGAAACTGTGGATGATCAACTTGGTTATGATTTTAGAACCTCTTCCCTGAGGATTAGCTTTTATAATATTGAAAGAAGAACGGAAGCTGCCAAGGGAGAAAAGCATTCTATCCTAATGAACTCCTATGAAACAAAAGAATGCCAAGAATAGCAAGATATTCCAAAGGTGCAATAGTGGAACTTACATCCTAAAGGCAACCAACAGCCATTTAACTAGATTTAAAATTTGCTCAACTGGAGGGAATTTACACTTGGTCCTGGAATTTTAGCCAACTGCCCATGGCTGGTGAGGCTGGAAGCTAGAGGGTTCCCCACTATTGCCATTTTCCTATACCAGTATAATCTCTAACTGCAATCTAAGTATAAATCCTCAGTCACTACTAAGTGTAGCTCTCATCCTTCATTTTGCTCCCAGTAACTCGTTATTAAAAAAACCACATCATTTTCTGCTTTTAAAGAATTGTGCAAACCACATTACATGAGTATGCTGGATATAACTAATGTTATCAACTGTTATACTACTAAGCACCTCTTCAATGGGGAAGAGCTAGGAAGTGTATACACACTATTTCATGTTCATACATCTTTAAGTATATTTATCCATATATAAGATACACATGTTACCAATCTAATTCACTACAATAGAGTTTTGCTTTAGTCCCTGGCTTTATTTACTGTCCTCTTTAGTAGATAGCAACCTGTCTTTTGCCACTCTTAATATATTTACATATTTAGCCAATTGCCCTCCAAAATGTATTGTCTGTGTTGCTGCATAGACACAACTGTCTGCACTTGGGCTTTTACTGCCCATGCAGGGCTCTTGGACATTCTCACATATTTGAATTTTAACATTTGGCATTGCTTCCCTCAGCATCCTAATCCTCAAATGGGTCCCTCCATGTGAGTTCCCAAGTGGAGGTTTAGGCCCTGGAGCTCTGGTTGGTTGGTATTGTCACTCTCCCCATGGGGCCGCAAACCCTTTCAGCTCCTTCAGTCTTCTCTTACTCCTTCATTGGGCCCATGATCAGTTCAATAAACGTTTAGCTGTGAGCATCTGCCTCTGTATATTCCAGGCTCTGGCAGACCTCTAAGGAGACAACTATATCAGGCTCCTGTCATCATGCACTTCCTGGCATCCACAACAGTGTCTGCATTTGATGACTGCACATGGGATGGATCTCTAGGTGGGGTAGTCTCCGGGTAGCCCCTCCTTCAGTTTTTGTCCCACACTTTGTCTCCATATTTGCTCCCATGAGTATTTTGTTACTCCTAAGAAGGACTGAAGCACCCACACTTTGTACTTCCTTCTTTATGAGCTTCATGTGGTCTGTGAGTTGTTACTGTGAGCTTTTGGGCTAATAGTCACTTATCAGTGAGTGTATACCATGTGTGTTCTTTCGTGATTGAGTTACCTCACTCTGGATGATATTTTCTAGTTTGCCTAAGAATTTCATGAAGTCATTGTTTTTAATAGCTGAGTAGTACTCCATTGTGTAAATGTACCATTTTCTGTATCCATTCCTCTGGGTTCTTTCCAGCTTCTGGCTATTATAAATAAGGCTGCTATGAACATAGTGGAGCATGTGTCCTTGTTATACGTTGCAGCATCTTTTGGGTATATGCCCAGGAGTGGTATAGCTGGGTCCTCAGGTAATACAATGTCCAATTTTCTGAGAAACTGCCAGACTGATTTCCAGAATGGTTGTACTGGCTTGCAATCCCACCAACAGTGGACGAGTGTTCCCCTTTCTCAACATTCTCCCCAGCATCTTCTGTCACCTGAGTTTTTGATCTTATACATTCTAACTGGAACTCTTTAGCTACCAATTTCATATAGGAAAGGCAGGAAGAACGTCTGACTCATTCCCTTTCTTTAGTGGTTTTATTATCTTCGAGAAATAATAACTTTTTACAATGTTATAAATTCATGGCTTTCACTTGTTTGCTATGTTTCAATCAATCAGTGAAATTAATGATCCTTTGTGAATTCTAACTGCCCCATCTTTGGCAAGGGGACTCTTCAAATTGATACCTGAGTTCTTTAATAGCACAAACAATGGTCTTTAACCACTTCCCTGCCAGATGTACGACAATGTATTGAGATCAAGATCTTTCATAGATATAATTTTTTCTTTTCATGAAAAATGATATTTCAGGCCATAAACAGTAACCACTATCGAACACAACTGCTATGAAGTCACTGTTTTTAAGTTCTTTAACAATCAAACAGAGGAAGTAAGCATTGTATATATGTATATATATATGTATATATACATATATACATAAGCATATATATGTGAACACACATGCAAAAATATATGACATGCAAAGTTTTAATAAGGTAAAACACCTTGTAAATTGGGTTACCTCACTTTGGATGATATTTTCTAGTTTGCTTAAGAATTTCATGAAGTCATTGTTTTTAATAGCTGAGTAGTACTCCATTGTGTAAATGTACCGCATATGGGATCTACCAGATTTCTACTATATTCTACCAACTTCCTTTGGTCAATACTAGTAACTCATTTTTCTAGGTTACATATGTTAAAGAATTAAAGTCTCAAAGGTGGAAATCATGACTAATACTCTTAACTTGCCCAAGAACACATGTTTGGGGATGTCATAAGCCCAAAAAGAGAATCAGAGAAGATTTCTTTTGTAATGTATAGCATTACAACAGAAACCCGTATATTGTCAACAGGAAGAGACTGTGAACTCTAAATGGGTCACCTGGATCACCATTTCTCACAACAATATGTTATTCCCCACAGGGCAACCAGCAGGAGCAACATCTGTATACTTCTAAAATATCTTTGATTTTCACATGAAAACTAAAGAAACAAAGTCCTTTCCCCAACCCAAAACTCAGGGATAGTCCTGGAAGATGGAGGAGAAAGATTTTAAGAGCCAAAGGGAGTTCATGACAGCAGAAAATGTGGTTTCCAGACATTACAGAGCTGCTGAACACTAGAAATCACAGCAGTTCACAGTTCCAGAGGGTTAGTACATTGACTATCATGGCAGGGGTGGGTAGGCAGCCAGGCAAATATGCATTGGAGCAGTAAGTGAGGATTTACATGTAATCTACACAAATGGGACAAGGAGAGAGAGAGGAGGAAGACAGTGAGCATCAAATGGTGTGGGCTCCAACAAGGCCCTACCTCCTAATCTTTCTCAAACAGCTCACATAAGGACCAAGTATTCAAACATTTGAGCCTATTGTGACCATTCTTATTCAAACCATCACAGAGCGGGTCATGAAGTTCTATTCCTAATTGAGGAGCTATTGGCTGCTGGTAGAGAGAGTCAGTTTCCTTAAGGGATGTGGCCCTATGTTCCAGTAGATGGCCCTACTGCCATGTATGTATTGAGTGGACTCAGTAGGTTTAAAAAAAAAAAAGAGCACATGAGGTTGTGAGGGAAACGTGGTGGAAGGGAAGGGGGGCGGGGGAGGTACTGGTAGGGAGGGAATGGGTAGTAGATGTGATCAAAAGATATAACATGCATATGTGAAATTCTCAAACAACAGAAAGATTAACATTCATTCAATAAATCCCAACTAAATTAATCCAGTTCAAAACAGGTAAAGGAATAAAGACAAGTGTTGGTCATTTCTTATAAATGAGGAGCATTGGGGAGAACAAGGATTTGAGCCTATATTATCTTTATCTCATCCACAGACACAATGGCCAGAGAGGAGCAGTATTACTAAAATTATCACAAGTACAAAAAATAAACTTTGAGAGACATATTTCCTCATTATCCCAACCTTTAAACACTATTAGTACGAAGTTAAATGTATGATAGCCATTTTATATTATATATTAACTTCCTTCTGAGAATTGGTTAATTTTAATTCTAAAGAAACTCTAATTTCAATGGTCATCCTTAGTCCTTATTTAATGTTATTTTGATTGTCTGAAGTTTATTAAGTTTTTACTCCAAATATTTATTTTTGTAAAAGATAATTTTTAAGTTTACAGAAATATTGAGCAAAGATTATTTAGCAGTTGTTAAGATCTATAGAAAAAAGTGTACAATTGCCTGCAGTTAAGGATAAACAACTATAAAAAAGCAAGAATTGTATTCCTTTAATTTTGATATAAAGATAGAAAATATTTTAAAGTATGCTGCTGTCATGCCAGCTGGTCACCTGTGAGAAATGGCCTGTTAGGAAGAGTGCAGAGGCTGTGATGCCTCAGGTCTACAAAGGAATCCCTGGGTGAGAAGTGAAAACAGCTTAAGCTACAGCCTAGCCTCTAAAGTCCTGGGTTCCAACCTCATGCAGAGAAGGAAGACTGGGAACAGTAAAAGGCTTCTGAATGCAAAACCACAAACTCAAAATTCAATGCCTACTGAATGAGAGGTTTCTGTCACTGCAGCCTTGGAACTGAACACACAATATGCAAACTTTCATTGCACTACATTAAATGTCACACTACATTAAACCACCACCACCAAAAGCTACATGAAAACCATGTCACAGATGCAGAACTCCTGCATGTTATGAACTGCAGTGGTTTTCATACATATAAAGTTACCTGCTTTCATACAAATACAGTGCTTTAATTACAGAAAACATACCATTTTGCCAGTGTCATTCCTCAGGATTGAAATTTCAAATTAAAGCATATTTCCAGTTCATTGTGCAAGAATGTTTGGTTTTCAATACTGCTGTTTATAATGCTAACTTGAATTTCACAATAAAAAGTACAATGAGTTTTGTCTTTGGATTAGGACAAAATTTCCAACATTTTGTGAAAAGTCCTATTTGTACTCTTGCCATTTTATTAACTTATTCAAAGTGATGTTCTCAGAATTAAGAATTTTAAAATAAAAACATCAGTTAACTAGAAATGGCTCAAGTTTCTCCATGTCCTTAAGTATCAAATATTCAGCCAGGATTTAACGCTTTATGTAAAAAGCATTAACCTTTTACATAAACATGTAAAAATGCAATCTCATTTATTAAAATGATTTTCTTTAATAAATAGTAAAATAATATATATATTAAAATTATTTTAAACTAAAATTCTTTATGATTTACATCAGTGTTTTATTTCAATAAATATATGTACATAATCATGGCTATATAAATATTCCTCTAGGGAAATAAGTCACATGTAAAAAAAGGTTAAGAACCCTTACAAAGGCCGGGCGGTGGTGGTGCACACCTTTAATCCCAGCACTTGGGAGGCAGAGGCAGGCGGATTTCTGAGTTCGAGGCCAGCCTGGTCTACAGAGTGAGTTCCAGGACAGCCAGGGCTACACAGAAAAACCCTGTCTTGAAAAAGTAAAAAAAAAAAAAAAAAAAAAAAAAAAGAACCCTTACAAAGGTGTAGACATTGTGGAGGTAGTACACAGTTTTGTACTAGTTTGGAGAGAAAGGCAATCTCTAATGAACTTTGGAGAGTGTGAAAATAAGCATGTTAGCCTCCATTTTCAAGATGTAGGCGTCATTGCCTAAAGTAAGCAAGTGAGAAAAATATTAGGAGTTTCGCTTTATATACGTTTATGTAAAGGTATGAAGTATACAAATATCAAAGTCAAATGCTAATTAAGTTGGAAACATGGGAGTGTGGGAAAACAGTCTGGATTAGAGAAATAAACTTAAAATCCACCACTATTTATGTAATATAAAGCCATGAAACTAAAAGATATTATCAAGGAAAAAAAATTCTGTTTCCCAGACAAGAAAATGAGACAGACCAAATAAAAGACAGTAAAACAAAGAATGGTCAAGTAAGAGGTGAATTCTCAGAGATTTCTAACAGAACTACATTAAAGACTACCAAAGAATCATATTTTGATAGCTGCCACTTGTACATTCTCCTCCCATAGTGACCTTGGACGTGACAAAGTGACTTGCTTTGCAATTTTATTTTCTTCCCATAAGCAAATGTGACACAAGCAAAGGATTTATATACAAGTATATTTTTATTCTAGGTACAAAAGATCTGGCTTGTTTATTGGAGGTGGTCCATCCAACAATGAAAATCAGTTTACCTGGTATATAAGCAGGGCCCCTCTGTGTGCCAGATCTGAGGTTGAGATTAACAACGGATAATCATAAGCAAGTAAAGCATAGGATTCAAGAGGAGAAGACTGACTGTGCCATGGTCCCTATCAGCCACTAGTACTCACTGTTCTATGCTCAGCTTAGGAAGGGGACCATGTGACACTCGTCTTTCCGTGTCATGATGATCAGAAGTGTCATCCTGCGGGTGGCATCTAGACTAGTTACTATCCAGTAGATAATGAAATGGGAAAAAAATGGCTAACTCAAGGAATTATAGTACAAGTGTAATCAAAACAGAAAAACTATATTTAAAATCATCCTTTAGCATAGAGACATTATGGAAATGGAGCATTCAAATGTTCCAAAACAAAATTTAAAAATGAAGTATTAAAAAATTTACCTTTTATACTGAATTTTCTGTAACTAGATAGAATTTTATGTTATGAATTGAAAAGAGATTTGATTTGAAATAAAAGTATGCTTTTTAGCTAATGAAGAAATATACAATAAATATGAATACAATGTTTAAGAGTGTCTGAGGAATGCAAACCTCCCTAATAATATCCCACTGTGGAAGGAAGTGCTTGTGCTTAGTGGTGGAAGCGTGCAGTGGAAAGCACGTGCCAAGTCCTGCTACCACAAGAACACATAGACATCTGGCCCACACATTTCCCTGGTAGCTAGTACAGGCAGTGCAATTTGCACAACTCAGTGAAAAAATTAAGACAAAGTACTTTTTTCAAAATACCAAACAATTTCAAGATAGCATGAGTGGAAAAATAAAGAAAGTAGAGAAGCTGCCCAAATGTAACTGCATACTAGAAACTGGCTTCCTTTCCTGTCCAGCAAAATTACTCATATACACAATGAACATTATCTTAGTTAGGATTTCTATTGTTTTGATGAAACATCATGACCACAAAGCAAGATGGGGGGAAAAGGTTTATTGGGCCTACACCTCTATATTTTAGTCCATCAGTGAAGAAAGCCAGGACAGGGATGTAAACAGGGCAGAAACCTGGTGGCAGGAGCCGATACAGAGGCCATAAAGGGATGCTGCGTACTGGCCTGCTCCCCTGGTTTGTGCAGTCTGCTTTCTTATAGAACCCAGGACCACCAGCCCAGGGATGGAACCTCCGACAAGAGGCTGGGCCCTCCTCCATTAACCACTAATTAAGAAAACATCTTATAGCCAAATCTTAGGAGGAGGCATTCTTTCAATTGAGGCTCCCTCCATTCAGATAAACTCTAAGTCAAGCTGACATAAGACTAGCCAGTACACAAATGTACACTGTAGTGCTGGCCACAGAGCAAGAAAATATACCATAGGAGGGGGTCAACAATATATGGAAATTTTAGGCATAATACTGGGCAACTTAACAGTGGAACAGTATGAGTCACGTCGAAGTGAAGATATAAATAAAACATGGAGAGTAAAACAAGTTGCCAACTAATTGTTTACAATTCTTCGTTGCAAACAAGTGAGTTTGTAGAAAAAGAAATAAAAGATAGAGTTAGGTCTAAACATGATTGTATATATTTGTGTGTGTGTGTGTGTGTATATATATATATACATACACACACACACACACACACAAACAGACAAATGCTTCTTAGAAGACTTAAAATATAAAATAAAGCATCTTAAAGTAGAAATATATTTAAAAAAATAAAGACCATTTAATTATGAGTTTATCTAAAGCCAGTTATTGTCTATCTTAAAATATAGTTTAATTTGTATTATGTGAAAATCAGGCTTCATTAGAACAAAGATATATCACATATGTGTGGCTTTTTACATTATAATGTCCTAGTCTTAAGGTTCACAAAATCTAAATAATTTTACAATCTGAACCCTTGTCTGATTGTAGTATGTACTCCTGGATTCAGATGGTAATAAAATGCAGATAAAATAAAATAAAATAAAAAAAAAAACTTCAAGTTAGAAATCAATGCATGATATAAGTAATTCCCAAAGTTTGACTGTTTGGGTTATTGCTTATGGGGCTGCCTTGGGAAGTTGTGTATATATAATTATATATAATAGTTAATATAATTTAAGAAAACTATTAGGAAAAAACTTTATATTTATTAAATATTTTAAATTTATTTATAAATAACATATTCAAACTGAAAATAAAATTACATAGAAATTAATGAAAATAAATAATTCAAAAATGTATTAATGTATTTAAGTACATGAAAGAAATAATTTTTGTGCTTTTGTATTTGTTTGTTTGTTCATTTGTTTTGAGACAGTCTCATTGTATCTGTGCCTGGTCTAGAATTCACTATGTAGATGAAGACGGTCTCATAATAGTGAGAGCTGCCTATCTCTGCCTCCAGAGTGCTGGGATTAAAGGTATGTGTCATCACATCTGGCACATGTAAAAGCAAATTGTGGAAATGACCACCAAAATCTTTGAACTAAGCAAGACAAGGCAAGGAGATTACTGCAAGTTCATTGCAGTATGGTCCAGAGAGTTCCAGGCCAGGCAAGAATACATACTATCTAAAATTAAAAAATAAATCATAAATCAAACCAAAACTAAAAACCTATAAAATCTGCATAAAATTATTTCATTATCAAATAATGAAGAAAAGTATATTGAGAATTCAATAAAATTATATATATATATGTATATGTATATGTATTAATTCATAAAATGGACTAAAAATTAAACTTTTCATAAATTTTTATTTTATTTTTTTACTTATTCACTTTACAATACACTCACTGTCCCACTCCCAGTCTCCCCTCCCACAATCCTTCCCCCATCCCCCCAACTCTTTTTTTTTTTTTAAAGAAACAGAACAGAAGAAAATATTATGGAAAAAGGAAATACTGGCGTTTACTTCAATTTTTAGTATTTCTGAGAATATTTGCATCCAAGTTTGTTTTTGTTTTTTGATTTTAATTTAATTTTTTTTATTAATTATTTACTTACATCCCAAATGTTGCCCCCACTCCTAGCACCCAAGTTTTTTGCTTCTAATATTTGTGGTTTGAGTGTTGAAATATAAGGCTAATACTTGCATCATAAAATGAATTAGGTAGTCACAACTTGACAAATGGATTACAGACAATTAGAATCATTTCCTCTATAAATGTCTGGTACAAATGACTAGTGAGGAGATCTGTTCCATGCAGTGTATTCTGTTATGGAAAGTTCTTGATGACATTTCTTTAACAGACAGAGACCCAGTCTGTTGTAGATTTCTTTGTATAAATTTGGCAGATTGTGTCTTTCAAGAACTATCCTTTTTCATCTAAGTAATCGAATTAGTGGATGACTCTTATTTCTTTTATTCATATATTACCCTTTTAATGAACTTGGGCTTTACAGTGTTACTTTCTTTTTGACATTAGTGAAGCTGTATCTTACATTGCATTTTTTCTTAGGCTGGCTATAGGTCTGTCAATTTTATCTTTACATATTATTGCGTATTAATTGTATAAAGGAGTTTTACTCTGACATTTCCATGCATGGACATGGTAAACTTTGATCATATTCACTCTGTGTTACCTTTCCTGTCATCCTACCTGTTTATCCTTCTCTCCTCAATTCCTAAGGATACCTTTACCTTTCTTCTCCCCTCCCCTAGACTGAATCTCACAGGAGAAACACTCCTATGTTTGTAGTAGTGGCTTCTTCTACTTGAAACAAAGAGCTTCAGTTTCATTCCTTTAACTACAGCACCATTATTTAGTCCACAGTTGAGTAAAGCTCCACTTGGTTTGTATGACATTTTTAATGAGGTCAGTTGACGAGAGACTAAGCTGACTCCAAGCATGGCTGTGTTAAACTGTGTCTACTGCTCTGAGTGCAGAGCAGTTCTCCACAGTAAGCTGGCTGTGGTTGTTTTAACCACATCCCCAGAACTGGTATGAGGGAGTCATGTCCAAGGTCTATCTTTAGTCCTTTGAGAAGCTTTCATAACAATTTTCATGTTAGCTGGTTTAATATACGCCCCATAAGCAGTGAATAAGAGTTTCTTTTTCCTATATCCTTATGCTTTCCCTTTCTTAGTAGGAGCCATTCTAACAGGAAAGGAAGAACCTCAGCACAATTTTGATTTGTTTATAAGAAATGGAGGAAGATACAGTAAAGTGTGTATGTATTTACTAGTCAGGTACACTCTTCTATGTGAAAAGCATTTGTTCAGTTCTATGTCTGTTTTTGTTGATTAGATTATTTGGTCTTCTAGAAATGAATCCACTCTTCTAGGTGAAAAGCATTTGTTCAGTTCTATGTCTGTTTTTGTTGATTGGATTATTTGGTCTTCTAGAAATGAATCCTATCCCATAAATGCTGGTAAGAAATTTCTTATATGTTATTGACTATCTTCATTGTTTCTTTGCTATAGAAAGTTTTTTTTTTTTTAAAATTTTATGCACTCTTATTTGTCAATTCTTGATTTTTTTACCTAAGAAAGTAAAATTCTATTTAGACAGACATTGCTTACACCTAATAACTAGAGGTATTCTCTAACGTTTTATTCTGGTAGTTTCAAATTTCTGTCATTGTATTAAAGTAGGTTTTGTTTTTAGGTCCCCTCTGAATACTTTTAATTGATTTTTGTACTGGGTGAAGGATAGGACTCTATATCTGGTCTTTTACATTTTAATGACCTGTTTCCCTAGCACCATGAGCTGAACAGCCTGTCTTGCCTATGTCTTTTTGGGCACCTAAATGAAGAATAAATAGCTGTTTAGGCTTACTTTTGGATCAACTACACTGTTCATCGGTCTGTATATTTGTTTTTATTCTAGTACCACGCTGATTTTGTTAATGTAGCTTTGTAATACAGTTTGAAGTCAGGTGTGGCATACATTCAACAGAGCCTATAGTTCAGGGTCTTTTAGTTTTTCCATATGAAATTTAAGATGTATGTTCTATTTCAGTTGTATTTTGATTAAGGTTGCATTAAATCCGTATACTAATTTAGTAACATAGCCATTTAATTACAGTCTGTCAAACCATGAACGTGAGAGGTCTCTGTATTCAATTTCTTTTTTCAGTGTCTTATATGATAGTTTTCTCTATTTGGGTCTTTAATATCTGGCTAAGTTTATGCCTAGATATTTAGGGCTTTTTAAGGTCATTGTAGGGGTAAGCTGTTGGTATACAGAAAAGCTTCCAATCTGTCTGCTGATGTTGTATCCTGTTACTTTCCTGAAAGTGTTTAGCACACCTAAGAGTCTTCTGGTAGAGTTTTTAATGATAAGATTGTATCATTCGCAATTAGGTAAATGTAATGTCTATTTATTTGTAACCATCTCATTCTTTTGCTTGCCTTATTTCTATGGCTATGGTTTCTTCTTTCTCTTCTCCTTTCCCCCCAACTGCTTCAAAAGAGAAGTGACAGTAGATGCTGACTTTAGAGAGAATGTTTTCTGGTTTCCCATCCAGGACAAGCTGGCTATAGGTCTGCCCTACAGAATCTTATTTTTATTTTGATGTCTTTATTCAAGGCATTACTGTCTTTACAGAGTGAGTCTGGAAATGTTCCTTCTCTAATTTATGGAATAGTCTGAGAAGTAATGGTGCTGGTTCATCTTGGACTCAGCAACCCATACAGTCCTCAGCTTCTCTGTTTGGAGAATTACATTATTACAATTTCAATAATTTTGCTATGCAGATGTCAGGACATCTGTGTTTTTAAACAGCAAATCTGCTTGCTGAGAAGGTGAGTGTTGTTTTCATGGTTTTACGTGCTCTTCTCTTTGCCCTGACAATGGTATGCTATTTCTGTCACGATGTGTCCTGAAGATCGCTCTTTTCTCATTCTGTTCACTAAACTTTCTGGCTTCAATTTGTTTTCAAATAAGACTGTTAGTTCATAGCTAAATTATAATGTAAATTTTTGATGCTCTCGTTTGGTGGCTTTGTCTCAGTTTCTACCTACTGCAGCTGGGTTGGCTGCATGCACTGGAACAGCCTTTCTGTCCCTCAGTTTCTGTTGCTGAAATTTTCTGTTTTGAAACTATGCTTGTAAGTGTTTGTTATTGAAATCTAAGCACCTTTCCATCACCACACTCCAAGCAGCTCTACAGCTCTTGTCACTCTACTCTAGAGAGACAATAACATCAGTGACTGGCACTACCAGTTTATTATCTTCCTCCATCTAAATCACTAATACATTTCTGGCTTCCAGGGTATACTGTTCTTCCTATCAATCTCCCGGTATCAGAACATCAAAGGGAACAGTGGGTGCAACATAAACACTTGGATCTACTGAACAAATGAGATGGAGTATAGAGGAATTGTAATCTATCAACATGGCTGCTCTCATCAGATCCAAAGACCTTCTAGGTCTGTGTGATCTGGCTGGAGTGCAGACCTGCCACACACCTTTAATCCCAAACAATGACATCTACTTGAGGGGCAGACAAAGTGGTGAGTCAGAGAAAAATCTGACAGACTAAGTCAAAGATAAAATATTTACTACAACACACATTAGGAGAATAAAAGTTACTTTTACAATAGAGCCTGGAAACATCACAATTTCATGTTTCCAAAGTATTGCTTATGGATTCTCTGTCTCCCTTCACTGAGAATGTATTTCAGTTTTCACTGAACATTTGACTTCTTCCGATTTCAAAAGTTTATTTTCTTATGTTTAAGCTCACTCTTTCTTTATAGTATCTGAAGGAAGGAGTACAGATAATTCATTTCAGACCTTCTTTTCTCGTATGTACATGGAATGCTGTCAATTTCCTTCTAGGTATATTCACTGTACCCACAGATTCTGATTAGACTTGTTTATGTTTCTGTTCATTTTAAAAATATTTAATTTTTTCTCAGACTTCATAGCTAAACTGTGTTATATAATCTCCTTATTTTATCTGCAAGCATTTGTGAATTTTACAATTACCTTTCTGTTACTGTTTCTGGGGCATTCTCATTACAACCAGAGAGCTGATACTGTATTATTTCTTCTCTTTCTAACCTGTATCTCAAATTCTATTAAAATTGTACTCAACTTTCTGTTTGAGGCCATTCCTAAATTATTTATTAACAAGACTAAGAACCCAAAAGGGAATACCAATTTCCCAAGTAACAGTATGATAATCCAGACAGAGTTCTTTTAAAGGTAGAAACCAAGGAGAAACATAAAAAAAAAAAAAAAAAAGAGATAAAATACTCACTTTGCTTTATAAGGTGATTCAGAGCCAGAATTTTTGGTTTCCACTAAATTCTCATATTCTTTAGCCCTAAAGAAAAAAAGATTTCATCTTTATTAGTTATTCTACAGCCACTTATATAATGATACAAAAGGTTAGTCCAGTTTTTCCATTCTCAGTAGTGTATCATACTGTTAATGTGACAAACTTTCACTCAAATTATATAAATGCTAACCTGAGAGACTGAAAATGCACACTCCTTCATAAGATGTAGATCTCACTCAATAAGAATGCTTCTGAGTTTATAGGCTTGGTTGATTAAAGAATTACAGAAATGTAAAAATAAGTTTGTAGTAAATTCAAAAGGCTATATGATTCCAACAAATTAGTTGAGATGGCAAACTTTCTATGAACCACAAGAAGTATATAGTCTAAAGTTAAGTATGGGTAAATAATTTTTATTTAAGTTCAAAGATAAAAGACTCTGGAAATAAGTAGACCTGGCTCTTAATGGTTTGTCTGACTGTTTACACTGACCATACACCAAAGGTTCATATAAATCCAGGCTGCCTCTTTTTTGCCACTATCTGTTTTCAGCTAGTCTAGAGCAGGAGGTGATAGCCACCATAAAGGTGTCAGTAAAGCAATATATTAATGTTGAGTTAATGTACTCATTTCTCCTTTTTTCTTTTCTGAAAATAAAAGAGAAACCTATTAATTTACATGTTAAATGTGGGATAGAGCTATGGCTTGATTGGTAAAATGTGAGCCACAAAAGGTTAAGAACCTGAGTTTTACCCCCTATATCCCGGGAAAGGCAGGTATGATAAATCGGTAACTCCAGTGTTCCTTCAGCAAGATGTAAGGTCCAGACTGGACAAGTCCAAGACACTAGTGGACCAGATAGCCAGATGCACAGTGGTGAACAAAAGAACCTGTCTCAAACAAGGTAGAAGGTAAAGAGTAACACATGAGATGGCTCTCTGACCTCCAAAGACATACTCATAAGTACAAACTATGTCTTCCTCTTTCTAAGAGTAAACAAAAGGTATTCTCTATCTGTTGTGACATTTTTACCATGAAGTCTGTTACTTTACCAAGATTACTATCTTTGTGGTATGGTTTGTATAAAATACACAGATGGCCTTTTACGTTAAATATATTTATAAGTTTGTATCTGAAGTGACTCCCTGGAAGATATGATGCAGTTTTTAAAACCCTTCCTGAAAATATATGTCTTCTACTGGAAAGCTTGATGTACTTAGACTTCATGTCATTCCAGTTTGTAAAAGCTGCCCTCCACCGCCTAGCTGCCATTGTTTTCTACAAATCATATCACCAAATGTTAAATCAATACTCAGCTCCCTTGCCTCTCATGAGTATGGCTGAATGCTGTGGTGTATGTGTGTATTATGTGTTTACACATGTTTGGGAACAGATATGTGTGCCATTATGGATAGAAACACCTGAAACTGTCACATAAAATAATTCTTCCCTTTACACTGTTCTCATCAGCAATGCTGTCACAATGAGAAATGGACCAAGTCATACAGACATTCTTTCTAAATTTTCTAAAAATATTATTTCTAAATATTTCTATTTGCATTTGGCAGAATCTAAGGAAGGATACTGCTGATATAGTGAACCATCTGTGCAAATGGTACACAGTATGCTCACTGACATAGTTTTATACTGTTTTATAGAATTGTCTTCAAAACCACACAGGAAAAACAGAAGGTTAAAACCAAGATATATAAACTGTGCTGTGGTGGTGCACAATTTAATCCTAGCACTTAGGAAGCAGAGGCACATGGATCTCTGTGAATTCAAGGCCAGTTCTAAAACAGCTAAGGCAATACAGAGAAACCCTGTCTTGAAAAACAACACAACAACAACAAAAAAAAACATATACAAACATTGAATTTTGTAATTATCTAAATAGTTGCCTTTACAATGTTGGGCTGTGAGCTTGCTTTTGGTTTTGGTCATATTTTACTCCTTCCCCAATTCCTCCAAGAGCCGCTCTTGCTACCTATAAAACTTCAACTCAAATGTTTATTAAAGGATAACTGAACAAAGCTTTTGATATTACCTATATGATCCATATATTCAACAATAAATGAAAAACAGATTGATTGACCCAAAATATAGATATATCTTGAAAAAGTACTTAGCAAGAGTCAGCAGCAAGAGAGTATGATTTTGAATATAAGAATTTATAGAACAACAAAAAAAATCAGTCCATAACTACAGAAAGCATGTAAGGGATTGCCAAGGGCCAATTTAGTAGGTAAATGATTAGAAGGACATACAAAATAGTTAGCTATGGTAATGCACACTTATTAATTATCCCAGCACGCAGGAAAGCAGAGGCAGAAAAACTGCTATTCAGGGCCAGTCAGAGTCACAAAGTGAAATACAGCAGCAGCAGCAGCAGCAGCAGCAGCAGCAGCAGCAGCAGCAGCAGCAGCAGCAGCAGCAGCAGCAGCAGCAGCAGCAGCAGTGTTATACCACTGTGGACAACTCAGTGTTGTATTGACTTGTCATGAGACTTTGTTGGGGAAGAAAAAGCACAGGGAAGAGAAAAGCAGAAGGGGAAAAGAAGGGGAGAGGAGGGCAGGGGAAGAATAGGGGCAAAAGGAAAAAGGAGATGAAGTAGAGATGAGGGAAGAAGAATGTCTATAAAGGGAATGGAAGCCAAGAGAATGGGAGAAGACAAAGAAACTGCAGGGCAACATAGGTGGTCTACAAATAAAAAAAAGATTTACTTTTTATTGTATATATGAACATCTGCCTACATGTATGTATGTGCACTGTGTGTATGCCTGGTGCTAAAGGATGTCAGAAGAGGGCATCAGCTATGCGTGGAACTGGAGCTTCAGAAGGCTATAGCCATCATGTGGGTATTAAGCCTGAGCCTGGGTCTCCTACAAATGCAGTTAAGTGCTCTTAACTCTGAGTCAGCATTCTAGCCCCACTGTCTACCTCTCCTCTACATGCTGAGATTTTGTCTGCCTTTAGCACCTGCAGATATTTTATTTACATAGCCTCACATAGACCAGGTTGGCCTTGAACTCACAGAGATCCCCTGCCTCTGCCCCCAGAGTGCGAGGGATTAAAGGCCCTGCAGACATTTTAAAGCAAGCAACATTATTTAAAGTAAGAATGAATATGCAGTCTTTGTCAAGTGGGAGGGCAACAGTGACTACTCAAAGGGCTCTGACCTGGGCAATGATAACAGAACGTTTTTTTCCCTATAGTAAGGTCAGATGTTAGAGGGAGATGAAGGAACAGTTTGTTTGAGGTACATTAAATTTCACTTAAAGGGGTAAAATTTGTAATCAGCAAGTACAGGGCATGTCAAATCAGGATTTAGCAGGGAGTATGCACAGAGAAGTGAAGGGAACAAATCAGCAAGCATTCAAGAGTCAGAAAAAAAGTTCTCAGCAGAAACTCCAAATGAAGCTAGCAACACCCTGAAGTAAACTGGGAAAGTGTGCCTAGAAGCATACACTGATTGCTAATGCTGAATTCAAGAAAGCCTTTTCTGGTCACTGTATGAAGGACCAATAAAACCATCATCCCTAGGGTTTCTTATACACAACAAACACAGGGCACTTCCTTCTTTCATGAAGTCAAATCAGGAAACATCATTTGTTTTCTAACTATTCATTTTCAAAGATACAAAACACTCTGGAGTTATGTCTGAGCTTTGAGATGAAACAGATTCCTTGATAGGACACAATCTGGACACGAAAACTACAGACAACTGTATCATTCAATATTATTCCTGTTTCACATTTTTATAGATAATTCCATGGACTAATAACTATCTCCTTCTTTTGAGACTTTCATGATAAAAGGTAAGATTCATAATGCTTTCTCTCAATGTTAAAGGTATCAACTAAGAAAAAACTGTATTTGTGTCCTCAAACAAGACCCATCAGTCATCATGTGACACTTCAAGCTTGTGAGGTAATGTACTACACAGCTGTCTGATCTCAGATGTCACTTTGGAGGCTGATGATAAACTACAGGCCTGATAACTCACTTTCCATTTTAAGATATTTCTTGAACTTTTCCTGTTGTGACAGGCAACCAAATTAATTAAACCCTGTCATGGACTTTGACACCACAGCCAGCTGACTTCTATTTGTTGATTGCTATTGATTTTCTTTGATACTTCATTTAAAAATCAATAGTTGGAAAGAAAAATAAGCTTAGTTTACAAATATTTAAATGTACCATTGTATGCTGAAAGAGGCCCAAGTTTGGCATGGCCTTGGTATCTAATTATAAAAAGAGCCCTTGAGCAGGTGAAAAAGAGGGCTTTGGATCAATACTCAGTTTTCTTTCTCAATCAAAGAAAGTGGCTATAAATTAGGTTCATTGGTGGTTTTTCCAAAGCTTTTGAAGCAAACAAGTTTAAGTGTTTTTTTCTTTCATTAAATTAAATGGCCCACCCCTAAGAGCATTTTTTTTACATTTAAGGACATTTATGTTACCTGGTGTTCATCCGTGCTTTTATCTTTTTAGCTTTTTTCTTATTCTTTTGCCGTTCTTCTCCATCTTTCACAGGTTCTGGTGGAGCTGCACTTTCAATCACAATGTCAACAACATATTTCTTCAAAGACAGATGTTCCTGCAAAATAATCAATGAAATGATGGGGGTGATGATATTTTAAAGCAATACAGGACCACTACAGAATAGCAAACAGAATAAATTACATAAAAGAATCTAAAAGTAATCCATAGGCAATATTGACCACTACAGAATAGCAAACAGAATAAATTACATAAAAGAAACTAAAAGTAATCCATAGGCAATATTGGCTTTCACAACTGCTTTAAACACTAAAGAATCTGTCTTAATTGAGATTTTCAATGACTCATCAAACCTTCGGTGAACACCAAATGTTCTATATGCTAAGGATACATAAGCATAGCAGTGCAAAGGGAAAGGAAAATAAATACACAAAATTATAGTACCATACAAGTGTTTGCTTAGTCATTTAATGTGCAATAAAAGTGCAAGGGGAAGAAGGCACAGGTGTTCATCAGGGTAAAAAGGGGAGACTGCAATTAGGCAGTATAGTGTTGATCTGCACAGATGCTGGATTTGTATGTGTGTATCTAGACTAGAGTAGGGGAAAGGGAAGAGAAAGGTAAATCATCTCAGAAAAGACACACTGGAGAAGACAGTGTATAGCACTGAGGACAGTTTTTGTTGGTTGAAATGCAGAATTTGACTTGTTTGCCCTCTCTTCATCTTAGAAGTCTTGTCACTGCAACTATGCTATTTCATGTACCCAGTTCCTTTGCCTCTCTCTTCATTCTTTACATGGGAAAAGCCCAACTCTACACCCAGCTCTCCACCTATCTCTGTGTCTGTCGCTACAGAAGAGTAGTATATCTATGGGAGAAACTGTATCAACTACTTTCATATTTTAGGATACTATAGTCAAGCATAAATGCCAGGCAGCCAAGCACACATACTTATAGCTTATCCACAGTTGTCTGCCTAGAAATTCATTTTAGAACCTCCTCTTCAAATCTCAAACTCTTGTTATTGTCCTCCCCCATCTCTTAGTTAAAGCCTATGTTTCTTTAACTGAGGAATTATAGAGAAGATCATTGTATAGAACTCCCATCCACTCCCATGACCAATTGACCTCCCACTATGGATGCCTACATATTTTGTCTTTTCTCCACTCTATTATATTTAAACTCATGCTCCTGTCAGGGTTAAGACTTCCAAAAGTACACTAAATCTTATTCCTTCCACTAGACTTGAATCTATAATTCTCTGAGTATTCACACTTTAGTTTTTCTTTAAATCATCTTTAAAAAATCCATTTTCTTGTGCCCCTAAAGCTAGTACCTTATGGAACTAGGAAGTATAGTCTCTCCACCTTTACCTCTTTAATTCTGCTCTCTCTTGAACTTGTGAGTACAGTAAAAACGTTACCAACTCTAACCAATCTGCAAATTGCCCTTGTTAGGAAACCAACATCAAGTCCAACTCTGTTATGTCTCCTCCAGCTTTTGCCCTACAGTCCACGTCCTCCTCCTCCTCCTCCTCCTCCTCCTCCTCCTCCTCCTCCTCTTCCTCTTCATCTTCCTCCTCCTCTTCCTCCTCCTCCTCCAAATGTTTCATCACAAGGCTTCTTGACATTACATTATCCTCCTAATACAAAATAAGAGGCCCATAAAACTCTTAGGCTCCCCATGTCCATAAACTGTGCCATTTTTAACATGACTGTTCATTCATTAGCAAAACCTACCTATTCTTTTCACAATCCTAAGTCCATAACAGATTTACCCACTAACCCTAACACTCATTAGTGTCACCTAGTTTCAGTCTCTAGGTGACATCTCTGTAACTAAAACAATTCTTTAACTAGTACCTCAATTTCTAATTAGACCACTCTGACTTTTCCTTTGTGTGTTTTGCCTATGCAATGTATGTTGTATGTGTATATACACCTGTGTGCAAAGGTGGGTCAGCATGGAGATGAGAGCTGGCTAGCAAGCAAGCCACAGTAAACCTCTAGATTCTGCACCACGTCTCCCCAACCTACACCTTGCACTAGGATTATGTACATGTGTAGCCATACTCAGCTTTTTATGTGAGTGTCAGGATCTGAACCCAGGTCCTCCTGATTATTCAGGAGCTCTTCCTCACTGAGACATCTGCCCAGTCTTTCTAGATCTGTTCTATGTATAAAAATAGTCAGTTATATTTTTAAAACATAAACCAAATTTTAGTAAGTCTTACGATTACTCTTATCAAAACTTTCTCAAAGCTAGGTTGATACTTCAGTCAGTAACATACTTACCACAAAAGTCTGAGATATGAGTTCAATCCTCCAGAAACCACATTTAAAAAAAATAGCATAAAGGGGTGGGTGTGCTTATGTTCCCCTGCCCCCAACCCATACTTGGGAAATGTAGACAAAAGGATCCATGCTATTCCCTGGTTGGTCAGCCATCCTAGTGTACTCAACAAGTTCTAAGGCAGTTGGTGGCTTATGGATGGTAACTGAGGAAGCTGAGGTTGCTGTCTGGCTATACATACATGAATACCTGCATTTAGACCTTCACACTTGCGAAATTCAGCTTCCACAGTACCAGAGAGTAGTGTATGAGCTATCAAAGGGATGATATCAACAGTCCTATCCCGCTGGGACACCTATGAGTCATAACGCTGACCTGCATGGCAAATAGCCCTAACGGTATAGGAGTGGTACTCATATCTTAGAGATAACCAAAGCTATCTAATTGGAAACAAGACCACTACACAGGAGGAAAATCATGCCTGGTACTATAAACCTAGCTAACTACCCATGGATTTGAAAAGAGAGCCTATTACTGATACTTTACTAGACCAGCATAATTTCTAACAAAATTCTAAAAGAAATCCTCCCAACCCACAGATAAGTGTAACTCTCACCTCTCATTGAAGAAGTGTCTTTGCAGCAAATAGAGACCATGACAGAAAACCATAAGTGGAGACAATGCAGAGATCAATGGACTGTAAGAAGTCATGCCCAATGTATATACCTATTACACAGCTCTTGTCATAAGGTGCCAGAAACATCAAGGAAGGGGGAACAGAGAGACTATAAAAGCCAGAGGACCAGGGAATTTCCTATGGGTTTGTGTTTCCTAGAAATAACAGAGCAGCTTCACTAGGCTATGTTCATAGTGGATTCATTTGTGATAGCCAGAAGCTGGAAACAAACCCAGATGTCCCACAAGAGAAGAATGGATACAGAAAATGTGGTTCATTTACACAACAGAATACTATTCCGATATTAAGAACAAGGACATCATGAGTTTTGCAGGCAAATAAATGGAACTAGAAAATATCATCCTGAGTGAGGTAACTCATACCCAAAAGGACATGCATAGCATGTATTCACTAATAAGTGGATACTAGCCAAAAAAGTACATAATACCCAGGATACAATCCACAGAAATCAAGAAAGTTAACAAGCCAAAGGACCCAAGTGAGGATGCCTCAATCACACTTGGGAGGGAAAAGAAAGCAATCACAGGAGGGGGTAGGTAGGTAGGGAACTGGGTGGGAAAGGGGACAGGGAGGAGAAGAGTGGAACATGACCAGGTATTGGGTAGGGGGAACAGGACTGAAACCCTGAGGGCCAGCAAAAAGAATAGAAACAGGCAACCTCGGGAGGTAGGAGGTTGGGGGAACCCTCTAGAATGTACTAGAGACCTGGAAGGTGAGAGACTCTCAGGACTCGAAGGGAGGGACCTTACATGAAATGCCCTACACCGGGAAGAGGGAACTTGTAGAGTCCACCTCTAGGAGAAAGACAGGGTATCAAGTGTAGGGATGGGGTTGCCATCCCACAGTCAAAAACTCTGATCCAGAATTGTTCCTGTCTGAAAGAACTACAGGGACAAAAATGGAGAAGAGCATGAGAAAAAGGAGGTCCAGCGACAGGCCCAAAGTGGGATCCAGCTCAAGGGAAGGCCCCAAGGCCTAACACTATTACTAATACTATGGTGTGCTTACAAACAGGGGCCTAACATGACTGACCTCCAAAAGGCCCAACAAGCAGCTAAAAGAGTCAAATGCATATACCTACATCCAACCAATGGACAGAAGCTGGTGACCCCTGTGGCTGAATTAGGGAAAAGCTGGAAGAAGCTGAGGAGGTGGGCGACCCTATAGGAGGACCAGCAGTCTCAAGAATATGCACCTAACCCTCAGGAGACTTGAGGCCCCAGGGAATGGGGAGGTCTGGTGGGGTAAGGACATCCTCTTTGAGACGAGGGTGGAGAAGGGGGGTTGAGGAGTTGGGGAGGAGGTATAAGATGTGGAACAGTTAGAAGGTGAGCCAGGAGGGGAATAAAGTCTGGATTTTAAAAAAAAAAAAAAAAAAAAAAAAAAAAGATTAAAGAATAATTAAAAAATAGACAGTACATTTACACATCAAATACAGAATGTATACAAACTAATGAACTTTTTAAATTTTCAAAATAAAAATGATGTTTCTGACTAATACGTAATACAAAAAATGAATACATGTTAATCATAAAAAGCTAAAAATATTAAAAAGGAAAACCTCCTGACTCTTAACACCCCAAAACAACTATTATTTTAGAATATATTCTAAAAATGTTTTCTTTGTGTGTATTTTTAATAAAAATGGGATTATCAGAATGCTTTATGAGCTATTTTCAATCAAATATTCAAAATATAGATTCTTGCCACTAAATTTTCTACATGCACAGTTAGTGCATGCAGGTGTTGTACTTCACAGCTCCATTCAATCTTGCTGGTGTCTCACTGTTAATCATTTGGGCAGCTTAAACCTTCTGATATAAAAAGTAACAATGCAACAAACACTCTTGTAGAGATGTCTGGCTTTTTGTTAAAAGCAAGGCAATCCCCTGCCCCTTTTTTCCTTCCTTTCTCTATACCCTAGATCAACTTTTGACTATTGGTTGATCCAGTATAATAAACAGCTCTTCTAAATCAGACCAGGAGGGAACTGTCTAGGAGATGAGTGTTGACAAGGCTCATGATCTGTAGCGTGTGTCAAAGACTTCAATCCTGAGGATCAGGTTCAGTGAAATCATAGTCTACTATGAGAAAGTAGTACACATTAGAATACTTAGCAACATTCTGGGGGAAAAGCTGACAATAAGAGCAGAATTTTAGATAATCTGAATCACATTATAAAAATATGAGAAATTCAATAACGAAACCCACAAAAAATATTTATGACAAAATAAAGTAACAAGTAATGCCCATCAGATATAAATAAAAACAGGTGAAAAGAAATAGCAGGTTTTATAAAACTCACCTAATGAAAAAATAAAAACAAGAGCCACCTCAAGTACCAAAGTTACGAGGGCACAGACTAAAAACAATGCAATCCTAAACAATCAAAAAATGGCTGAGAACTGCCTTATCTGTCATCACTGGGAGGGGAGCCCCTTGGTCCCGTGGAGGCTTGATGACCCAGGATAGGGAAACTCTAGGCCGCTGAGGCAGGAAAGGGTGGGTGGATCAGGAAGCACCCTCATAGAGGAGAAAGGAGAGAGGAGGGGAAAGGGAGTTTTTGGAGGAGAAATTGAGAAGGGGGATAACATGTGAAATGTAAATAAATAAAATAACAAAAAAAGTGGAAAAAAATAGTAAAGACCAATTAGGGGTTCACACCCATAACAACAGTACTGGGAGGCTGAGGCTATAATACTGCCAAGAGTTTGAGGCTACCTGTCTTACATCCTGAGTTCCAGGCTAACTTAAGCTACAGAATAAGACCTTATCTTCAAAAATAAAATAAATAAAATAAAAAATAAAAAAAAAAAAACCCAAGACATAACCTCTTAAACTTTCTGGCTCCAAAGAAAGGGGAAAATTGTTTGCTATTTAGAGAAAGAAACAAACAAAAGAATCAAGTATCTTCCCAGAGATAAAAGTAACCATTGATCTTTAAGATAATAATAGAATTTCATGCCACAAAACAATCATGGTGTTCACTACTCTCAAAGATTCAAAACAAAACAAACCTGATGAGAGGGAAAACCAACCTCCAAGTAATAAGAACACAAATGAGCTCGTTTCAGTATTTTAAAAGCTCAAAACATATTCTCATAGGCACTTCATAAAGGCATTATTTTAAAATATCTGCAACAGATTTTAAAATCAATTCAGTGGACATAAATGAAATGTCATTGCATCAGCAGTCATCTTGAATTTGTCACTGGAAGGCTGTCAGTGAGGACACAGAGGTTTACCATACTTTTCTGTCTGCTATTGTGTATGTAATTCACCATAATAACCAATTTGACAGTCACTTTACAAGCATAAATAACATGTTCATGTTATTTTGGATCTAATACTTTGAACTCTGAAATTCCTGCTTTCTTTGACATCAAAAGTGAATGAAATCACAGTAATCTTATTTCTTACACATCTATGATCTGGACTTGAAAACAATACATATTTTGCACAGGATTCACCTACTAAAAGCATATAGTACTGAGATTAAAATGTGTAAATATAGAGGAAAATCACCTCCTGTAGAAATATTAAAATAATGAAGTGCTCCACTAAAAGAAATGATACATGTTCCATTGATTCAATCACCTTTCTTGACTAACTCTAATGTATAACTCATGCAAAAGGGCAAAAGTTAACTGTCAACCACAGAGTAACATAGAACCTGAATGTACTAAATAACTGTGCTGGCCAAAACTTCCCCTACTGCTTACAGCAGCTAGTTTGATGAGATTCAAATGCCTTTCACTTAATCCTATAGACTAGCACTGAAAGAACCTTTGCCTGCAAGATCTACCCACTATCTGGTAGGCTGCAGCTATGTTCTCCCCTGATCTCAGTTCAGAATTCAGTACACCTGAATAGTACTAGGTCCAAAGTGGGCACCCAATATGGCAGTGCTGGTGACAATATCCTAAGCAGAAGGACTCTGACCAGGTAAACAGAACAACTGTTATGGGTAAACAGAAACCTAAACTCAGCATTCCTCATGAATCTCCCAAGGCATCTTTCTTTTAAGAAAGCCACTGATTTCCTTCTTCAAGCCAGTGCTAGTACAGTAGTCAACCACCTCAGGGAAAGGCATCTAATATAGTCCCTGATTAACATAAACAGCTTACAACAGACCAAGGTCCCCATATTAAATTCTAGACTGGACCTGGCTTGCATTTCTCCTCCTGCTACTATCTGTTCCCCTTAAAACTGACAAGGTTGGTCTCTGCCTAACAGACAGCCTGGTAGTACGATTCCCCAAGGAAACTTTTCTTCCTACCCATAGAGAGGTCTGCATGATGGCCTTGCAGGAAGGCAGCACTCTCTTCCATCTTCAGTAGTGGTGCCTCCATGAGATTAGGGTTTTATGTATGTTTTCTCCCTACCCAATGGTTATTCCCATTATGATATAAGCTCTGAATCCTAGAACAGAAATTTGATTCTGATCCATTTGAAAATTCATACTCCAGTACTACTTTCCCATACCCCAAAGTTTTGTAAAATCAGGTAAATCAGGCTGGGTGTGGTGGTGCACACCTTTAATTCTACAACTAAGGACACAGAGGCCAGTGAATGTCTGCATAGCAAGTTCCAGCCCAGCCATGGAGGGCTACAAGAGTAAAACCTTATTTAAGAAAAAAATGTTCAACATCCTTAGTCATCAGGGAAATACAAATCAAAACAACCCTGAGATTCCACCACACGACGCCAGTCAGAATGGCTAAGATAAAAAACTCAGGTGACAGCAGATGCTGGCAAGGATATGGAGAAAGAGGAACACTCCTCCATTGTTGGTGGAATTGCAAGCTGGTACAAACAATCGGGAAATCAGTCTGGCAGTTCCTCAGAATATTGGAAATAGTTCTATCTGAGGACCCAGCTATACCACTCCTGGGCATATACCCAGAAGATGCTCCAACATGTAACAAGGACATATGCTCCACTATGTTCATCGCAGCCTTATTTTAATAGCCAGAAGCTGGAAAGAACCCAGATGTCCCTCAACAAAGGAATGGATACAGAAAATGTGGTACATTTACACAATGGAGTATTACTCAGCTATTAAAATCAATGACTTCATGAAATTCGCAGGCAAATAGATGAAAATTGAAAAAAATCATCCTGAGTGAGGTAACCCAGTCACAAAAGAACACACATGGTATGTACTCACTGATATGTGGATATTAGCCAAAAAGAAGCTTGGAATACCTACAATACAACTCACCAATCACACCAAGAAGAATGAAGATCACACCGAAGTTTAGAAGCTACAGTCCTACTCAGAAGTGGGGGGGGGGGGGGGGGGGGGGGAAGGGAGGGGAAGAGAAAATAATCTCCTGGAAGTAGAAGGAAAGAGGGATATGGGAGGGAGAGAGGAGGCAGAGGGGAAAAGGGAGTCCAGTTCAGATATGGGAGGAGATGAGGGAGAAGAACAGAGGGTCAGGAATTTGAAAGTAGGTGTTTAGCAGTGGGGGAGGGGGAACTGGAGATAGCCACTAGAAAGTCTTAGATGCCAGGAACCCAAGAGGTTTCCTAGGACCCAACAGGGTGGATATTAGCTGAAATGCCCAACAAAGGGGCATTTAGAGACCATATCCAGTAGATAGGCATGGCCCCCGGTTGAGGGATAGGGCTACCCACCCACCTCAAAAATACTAATCCAGAATTCCTCCTGTCAAAAGGAACTATGGAGACAAAGTGTGGAGCAGAGACTGAAGGAAAGGTCATCCAGAGACTGCCCTGCCTAGGGATCCATCCCATCTGCAGGCACCAATCCCAGACACTATTGCTGATGCCAAGAAATGTTTACTGACAGAAGCCTGGCATAGCTGTCCCCTGGGAGGTTCTGCCATAGCCTGACCAATACAGAGGAAGATGCTTGCAGCCAAACATTGGACTGAGCATGGGACCCCAATGGAGAAGTTAGAGCAAGGTAGTAGGAACTGAAGGGGTTTGCAACCCCATAGGAAGAACAATTATCAAGCAACCAACCAGAGCTCCCAGACTAAACCACCAACTGAAGAGTACACATGGAGGGAGCCACAGATCCAGCTGGATATGTAGCAGAGGACTGACTTAGCAGGCATCACTGGGAGGGTAAACCCTTGGTCCTGTGGGGGCTCAATGACTGATGATCCAAGGTAGGGGAATGCTAGAGCGCTGAGAGAGGAGTGGGTGGGCAGGTGGGGGAGCACCCTCAAAAAGGCAGGGGTGGGGGTAGGGGATAGGGAGCTTGTAGAGGGGAAGCTGGGAAGGGGTAACATTTCATATGTAAATAAATCAAATAACCAATAAAAATAAAAAAGAGAAAGTTAGAAAAATGCAGCAATCTTACTTCTTACGTCAAGTTATCTAGAGCTCTAACCAGCAAAACCAACAAAGAATGAGAAATCCTTTTAGACATTGGCATGCCCATCTCTGTTCCACAGGCTGAGGTCGCTGTACATACACCCACATACAGTTTACCTTGTTAAACAAGTACTACAGTACTGTCTATTTAACATCTAATGAATGCTCAGTTTTAAATAGTTACTTTGAATAATTTTACTTCAGTATAACTAGCATAAGAAAGCAGAGGCACAAATGACTCCACTCTAAAGAAACTCACTGCAGTAAATACATGAGAAAACATAAGTAGACATTAATTACATAATTATGGCATATATGTTAAAGCAATGCTACTTATTATTTGATAAATTTTTTTTACAAACTACTTACATTTTTAAAATCTTGATTATATAATCTTAAATAAGTTTCAGGGTTCAAATCTGTAACACTCACCATATGTTTAGTTTAAATTTATTTATATTAGTATGTAAATAACGAATAAGTCAATCAAAACATTAACAGCAGGCATTACTTTGGTTTTCTACTTTGATAATTTCCTATAATACATATTAGTATATTCATAATGATTACAATTAATTAAAGGAATGCAAAGAAAAGCACGTTCTTCAAAGAGAGTCAATTTACACAAGGTTACAGTTCCTGCAGGGTGATTTACTCCAAGGAAGAATAAGCATTACTGAATAAGGAACACTCACTTTGTTCTGGAGCTACTCAGAATTCTAATTATTATGGCATGGGCACAAGTAAGACACAGTCAGAATACAAAGAAATGTGTACCAGATCCCATCCTAAAGTAGCCCTGGATCTCCTTATCAAATAGAATGTTTTAAATGTAAATGCTAGCCTTACAAACGTCCCGTCTTCAGAAATGATCCACACCAGCATTCCACACTGCTGCTTCTAAGTAAGCACTAACAGAGGTCACTCTTTCCTACTTGTGTCGATGATGAGGAGAAACAAGCCAACTACAGAGCTCTCCAGCAAATCTGCAACTCAGCACAGCGGCTTGTCCTGCTGTCACTCAGCAAACTGAAGAAATCAAAAGACAAATCTGGAATTCCCATCCTAATATTTTAAATGTCAATGTGATAAATGCAAAAGCTAGCAAATGATAGGTAATTTTATATACATATATTAAGTGTAGTTTTTAAGCCACAACTAAATTCTAAAAATTGATATAACATGGAGTACAAATAATATATATAAAACATTAATACCTATATAGGCATCTAGTCAGAATTTATATCTTTCTTAATATTTTAATTCCCTTTTCAAGGATATGAGACTACACAGTCTTTCTACCATAATTTACTATATTAATTAAATAGCTGATCCTAAAGTTTGTGACTCTGATATTTAGTCAGTTTCCTCTTGATGGGTCCATGTTCCATATTTTACAAAAACTGAGCTATATGGATGAGAGTCATGATCTGTGGGGAATGAGATTTAAAACAGAATAAACATCAGTGATAACATACATAACTTTTAATAGTCAGTAGTATAGCTTTTCAAATACACACATTTCACAAGATACTGCATATAAAAGTCAAAGATCCCTGTCACACCTTGAATATCTTAAAATACCAAACTGAAGTTTAAAGAATGCTAATTGTTACAGATCCTTTAAAAGAACTGAAATGTCTATTTAAAAAAATCACTATAATAATGTCTTTTTATTTTTTATTTTTCTAAAAATGAAGTAAATCTAGTCATGCTTCAAGCTACTCTAGATCCAAGGTTCATGTTCAAGATGAGAGTATTGCCAGACACAAATCTGCACAGACAAGAAAACTAAAATCATGTTTTACCTTTAAATTTTTTTCATTTAACTTCATCTTGTAACTTCTGAATGAAATTTGCAAAGCAAAATTCAATATTACTTTATTCAAGAATAAAATATTATTTTTTACACTTAAATTATTAAACTATTAAACTATTTTACACTTAAATTATTAGTTATTAATTATTTATTATTTATCATTATTAATTATTATTAGTTATGATCAGTTATTAGTTATATTAGTTATTAGTTATTTCAAAGAAGTTAGATTTTTAAAAATATAAAAAAATGAAAGGCATTTTTACAACACTCCCTCACTTTCTTCTATCAAAAACAATTGGAAGACACAGGGATTCGAACCTGCATTTATTGTGTTCTCAGTATGAGAAGGAAAAAACTAATAAAATCAAAGTTAAAAAGATAAGGGAATAAGGAAAAAGATGGCAGTGTGCAGAATGTGAAGAAGAGGAAGAGGAAAACAGAGAGAAATGGCAGATAAACTAAACATGGCATTTAAAATATGGCATTTTAGGACAATATTTCAAGCAGCACAGACACAGTATACTAAAAGTAATACATACGTAAGCTTTAGCTCAAATCACTAACATTTAACTCAACACCTACTATAAGTCAAGAACTTAGGCTAGCTGCTTCTCTTACAAAGGAACAATTCTCTAGACACCACAGTTTTAAGTAGAATTTTAAAAATCTGTAACAAACTCTTGTTGATATCATTCCCCATAAACTAATCTTATCTGCAAGAAACTGGAGAAACTTTAAAGCTGATCTATCACTACTGATGGCTTTTTTGTTGGCTGTATATATAATATATTCCCAGGTATTAACATTATCTAAAATGAAGGCAGATAAATTAATTTACACTAAACCAAGGGTGTTGAGATATTTAAGAAACTAGAATGTGTTCATATGACACCACTTGTTGTTGTCGCCTGGTAAAGATCTAAGGAAGAATACAAGCTATGCAGGCAGCAAACCGGGCACTATTACTGCTGTCATGTTTTGCTTGCAGAAGGGAGCCTAGCAAGGCTCTCCCAGCAGCTGATTGAGACAGATGCAGATACTTCTTGCAGCCAACCATTGGACTGAGAGGTCAGGGACTGAAGGAGCTGAAGGCAGTTGCAGCCTCATAGGAAGAATAACAGTATTAACTAACCTGGACCTCTCAGAGCTCCCAAGAGGCTAAGCCACCAAGCAAGCATACACAGGCTGGTATATTAGCAGAGGACTGCCTTTGTCTGGCCTCAGTGGGAGAGGATGTGCTTAATCTTGTAGAGCCTTGATGCCTCCAGGGAAGGGAGATGCTACAGGGTTTGGTGGGAGTGGGTGGGTGGGAGGCTCACCCTCTCAGAAGCAAAGGGGAAGAGGGATGGGGTAAAAAACCTGTGGAGGGGGGGACAGGAAGGGGGACAACATTTTGAATGTAAATAAACTAACTAATAAAAAAGAAAATAATAAAAAATACTTAAATAAAAACATTTCAAACAGTAAATTTGAGAAATCCTGAAATGCACTATCCTCTGTCAAAATGGTGCTCTTAGTGACAGCATCTCTTTGAAAAATGAAATTAAATATATATGGCACAGACAAGTTTAAACTAGAGAGGGCATTTTAATTATACAAAAGGCTCTACTCTGTTAAGGTCTCTGACTTGACATATAGACCACACTAGAGATTTTATTAATTACAATCCATGTATTATATTGTTTCAAGGGGCAGATGAGAAAAATGAAGCTAATGAAATACAGTGAAACAGACACCAAGTAAAAGGGAAAAAGCCATCCCCTGATAAGGATTATAGTCCACCATCTGTCCCTTTGCCACTCAGTGACATTACAAATTCTCCATCAGTTTTCTAGTACGTGATGTTGATGAATGAGGTAAGGGCTTCCTGTGCAGATTCTGACGTTCCTTCTGATCTGAGGCTTAACAGATGACTCAAAAAAGCCTTAGAGTTCAACAACCTCATTACCAGACCATGCTTTGGAGACTGAGGAAGGCCTGAAGTCCTGCAGCATGAAATAATTCAATTGTAATGATCCAAGTCTTATAAATAAGCAAGAGGGATTTTCCTAGAATGCTCACATCTAGCAACTTGGAATATTGTTAACACCATCCCTAGAAATCATTTCAGTAAGATTAACAATGATAGCACATATCAAAAAAGAATCATACTCTGGACTCCAAGGTGCAGGGGAGGTAATAATCATAGCTGGTACTGCTCCTTCTTAGTGGTACCTAGTCATAATTATAAGGCTGTGGGGGAAATCACATGATCAAGGATAAAGTGGCAATGTTACCAATAAAGAAGTCCATCAAGAAAGCATAACAGTTCTAACCACAAAAATTTATACTACATGAAACGAAAATAAATTAAGCTGTCAAAGAAACTGATAAGCCTACTATTAAAACCAGAAACCTCAAAATCTCTCTACAGAAATTGGGAAAACTAAGAGACAGCAAACCAGAAGATGCACAGGTGAGGGTCAGCTGAGATGATCAGTGTGCTCACTGTCTTGATCATGATGACGTGTCAGAAAGGGTATGCATGGGCCAGGAAATCAAATTATATAGTTAAAGCAAATAAAACATATGACAGTCATTCAATGAGCACTTTAAATAGAAAAAATTTAAAAAATGCTTTTATTTCTTAAACTGAAAAAAGTTATCTGCCAATTTGAATAGTACGATGCACACTGTAATGAAAAAAGCATTGTAGAATATACTACAATACTATAAAATACTGAATATGAGAATCAAACATGAAAAGAAGCTATTTGAAGGATTTATCTAAAATCATATGAAGAACAAACATAAAAAGCATTAGGCTTAAGGATGGGCTATACCTACAAATCAAGAAGGAAAGTAAACAATACAAAAGTACTCAGTAGCTATAAGAAATTAAATTTAAAGGTATAAAATAATTTCTTGTTACTAGCACAAGCAAATAGGAGAAAAAATGTTTGCATAGTTTTGTTCATTAAACTTGTTTAAAAATGAATCTCCCCACAGAGAGAAGTCAAAAGTGAATCTGACAGGCAAGTTCTTTAAAACAGTAAAACCAAGGGCCTAAGACTGTAGCTCAAATGTAGAGCTCATGTAAGCTGCTAGGTGTGTGTAGTTAGCAGACGGTCCTCAAGTTTTTTTTTTTTTTTTTTTTTTCAATAAAAAGACACTCCTTATATTGAATACATCTTTAGAACACCAAAAGAAAAGCTATGTCTTATCTTATTATGTGTATAATCCTGATATCAGAATTAAGTAATGAAGATGAAATAGAACATAAAACTGTATCAGCTACAAATTTAGATATAGAAATAGTGAACTAAATTTTGGCAGGGCTTGAAAAAATAGCATGTCATCAACATATGAAGGTTTTACCAGTGTGATAAAAATAATATTAGAAAATAATAAGTGTAATAACCACATTAAAAAACTAAAATTGCATGAATAAGATAGCTGATAAATTACAAAAAATTCTCACACCAGAACGACATTAATTATCTCGATAGAACACTTAAAATATGAAAACATTAGAATCAGATACTTTGAAATTAGAAATAATATTATGTATGCTAAATCCTAGTACTATAAGGATGAACCAGTATGAAAAACTTCAGTACATTCATAATAAACAAAAATAAAAAGAAAAGAAAAATAAACTCCAAGAAAGGAGTAAAAGGGAAATAATAAAACCATGAATAGACGTTATTAAAAACAGGACCCGGAGAAATGACTCAGTGGTTACAAGTACTTGTGACTCTCTTAGAGAACCTGGGTTTTATTCTCAGCATCCATATGGTTGCTAACAATTATCCATAATTCCATTACCAGGGTATTAAGACACTAAGAGATTAGGGCACAGGCATATATGTGGTGCATGTATGTAGTAAACATACATACATGTATGCAAAATATTCAACACACAAAAATACATCTTTAATTTTTTTAAAAATTAAAACTAGGAGCCAAATACTGATATCGTGTCATTCAAAAGCCTAAGGAAGATCTGAATTTAAGGCCAGTCTGGGCAATGCAGTGATACCCTGTTTCAAAAAAAATAAATAAAATGAAATATTGGATGGATGGTTAGATGGATGGATGGATGGAGATAGATAGATAGATAGATAGATAGACTGACTGACTTACTTTGATCAAGGATTCACTTGGAGATAAAATATCCACAAGAATCTGAAGCAGGAATATCAGAAAACTAAAGTGTGCTAACAGCATCTGAGTTTCTGACACAGCAGCTATGCCTTTCTCTGCTGAAAGCATAACTAAAATTCATTTACTCTGATGGTTTACAGGACTATTGCAGAATTAAATTTCTGCATTATGCAGAAATTAATTATGCATTAATTTAACTGTATTATGGGGTGTGTCTAGGAGTCACAAAAGAAGAGTTTTACCAAAAATTAAATAGTTTGATTTCTCAACTGCATTTGTTACCTACTTAAAATTTAACTTTATGGGCATAAGGAATTCTGTCAGTTGTAAAGCACTTGCTGTGCAAGTACAAGGACCCACAGCCTTTCCTCCTAATACACGTAAACAGCTCTGTGCAATGGTGTCTACTGTGCTGAAGAGGGACAAGCAGGTAGATCCCTCCCTGGGCCTCCCTGGCCACTCAGCCTCCCTGCATTCCTGGCCAGTGAGAAATTCTATCATTTTCCCAACACAAGGGGAAGATGCCTGAAGAAAGACAGAAGGCTGTCTTTTGTCTTTTGCATGCACACACTCAACAAATCTGCACTCAAAGCACACAAATAGAAACAACAAATAAACAAACTTGTACTTTAAAATAAACCAACTGTTTAAAAGAAAAGACATTAAAAGAAAAGTCTCTGTAAGCTTAGGGATCTTTTGATTTCTAAACCTGAATCTTTAGTAATAAATGGCAGTATACTTTCAAAATTCCTTTGTTATTCCCTTTTCCAACCAAGATGTGTGAGAATATTATACTTTTTACCCCTGAAATTCCACTGGTTACCCATATTTTCGGACATTTACAATTAAATATTGTACTTAGAATAATAGTTTAGTAAGGTAGTACTATGGTAGCTACTGACTGTTCTCAATTATACTACTTAAATGAATCAAAACATTTCAAACTGTTATATGACAATGGTTACATAAAAACTCTTCATCAAATATCAAAATTATTTCATACACATACACACACACACACAGAGAGAGAGAGAGAGAGAGAGAGAGAGAGAGAGAGAGAGAGAGAGAAGTAGTTTTTAAACTGTAGGACCCAACCCCTTGTTCAAACGACTGTTTCACAGGGCAACCCTGCATATCATATAGTCACATTACAATTCAGAAGAGCAGCAAAATTATAGATATAAAGTAGTATGGAGTATTGTTTTTATGGTTGGGGGTCACAACAACAAGAGAAATGGTATTACAGGGTTATTGCAGTAGGAAGGATGAGAAAAACTGACTTAGAGTTTGTTCATTTGCTTTGCTTTTCTGTTCACAGTTCCACAATGCTCTTCTTAACAGTGTGGAAAGAAGAGGGTAAAGGCTTTTGCTCCTACAAAGGAGAGGTAAGAGTGGGAAGGAGTGGTTATGGAGCTTTCTGTTTCCCAGACCAATCAAGATGCTGCACTGCTACCACTCAAATGCCAGACACAATCTCACCAAAGAGCTCGGCTATAATAGCAGACATGTAGTGACTTCTTTATGTTTTTGCTGATATGAAATTCCCTTTTTCCCTCCATCACTTAATTAGCATAATTTCTAGGAATGAAATTATAAATTTAGCATTTGAGAAATCAGCTTTGATTGTAAATATCCAATGAATATTGGTGAATTTAAGATTCTTCATGAAGATCCTGCTCATAGTTTTCAGGAAACAAAATTAACTGTTATTTTCCCTCATATGTGAGAAAGTAGCATAAAAAGCAGAACTTGTTTAATTCAAATTTGTAATACAGAGGAATGTCACAAAGAAAACACAGATTCATGATGAAGAGAGACAACAACCCACAACTTTTAAACTTCATTCTCCTTATCCACCCAAACAAGAAAACGCATCTTATAACCAAAATACTATGTGCTTCATTAGATAGTGTAAAACAGAACAGTAAAAAAAAAAAAAAATCAAGCATTAAAAATCTCTAGCAATATACGTAAAAAATTTCACTTTAGAATGTTCATAACTAGCACTCAATTTTTGATCTTTAAAAAAATAACTATTTAAATTATAAGGGCACTAAAATATCAAATACACATCAGTTCTTTTGTGGGAAGCCTCTTAAAATGCTACAATATTTTGAGATAAAAACTCAAAATAATAAGCTTTCTTTCTCAGCAGCTACCTATTATATTTAACAGGCTTAAAATAAAATGTGTCAAAGATCAAGAGTAAGTTATCCGAGATGTCAAGTGCACTGGGTCAAAGGCACAGTTTTATTAGGTCAGAAGTAATATAAATAAAATCTTATATGCCAAAGAAGGATAATAGGCATGGAGTATATAATGTAAAGACATCACAGGTGACAAGTAATAAGTTTAAGTAGAACACTGTGTTCACTATAGGTACCTTCACTGATTAAAAATGAAACTTCTATATGCTATATTACCAACACTGTTTTTCAGGAGGCAGGAACTTTCACTAAGAATAGTTTCATGCATTAAGTAAGAAATTGAAAATTTTTATTACTTGAAACTGAGAAAATACACAAAATAAACACATCAACCAAATGTCAATCTGTAATGACTAAATAAGAGATCGCTACAATAAATAACAATGTATAAATAACTAACGTACACATTGCTCCACATTATTTTAGCAGTCTACTATTCCTTTCTTTTTATCTCTTCTCATTGCAATAAAGATATAAAATTTATATCTGAGTTTACTTAATAACATACTGCAGAATTTTTTTTCCTGTTTTACCAGTGGATAACAGCAAGTACTCTCATCAAGCTAACCCACAACCACAGAAAACTTTTCACTTTTAATGTTAATTTAACTAATTAAATATATTTAGCTTCATTAAGAAAATTTACAACAAATTTTTTTTAAACAAATGAATGAATTTCTTTTTTTGTAATTGGAAGTAGTACCAATAATCCTTATTTAAAACAAGTTCTATCTATAAAAATAGATATAGGTAGATAGTTTGTTTAGTTTTGTTTCTTGGTTTTTGTTTCTTACTTGACACAAAGTTTCAGCCCCAGGCGGCCTATAATTCTAGATCTTCCTGCCTTTGCCTATGGGTATTAACAAAAATTTAATAAAGGAATTACTGCAGTTTCACAGAAAGAACAGGGGCCAGATTCACAAGCTATGATTTAGGAAAGATATAACAAAGAACATGCCATGCAGTATCATCTATATGAAGTTCCAAAATAGCAGGACTAATTGATGATATCAATACACTAGTCATAATTTAGGCACATTTCTGCAAATGGGCATAAGGGTGATAGGAAATTATATCTTGTTCTAGGTAGTATAATGTGTACATATATAAACATCACTTAAGGGCTTGAGATTGGTGACTTGACTAATGTATAACATACACTAAAAAAACTAACATAGGTAGCATCACCCCCTATGGCTCCTCGACAGGAATCTGGGTCCCTATGAGTAACCACTGTCTGAGTCACTCAGTCCCCTATCATTCCTGCTTCGGTCAGAGTCTATGAGTCTGGACATCATTGATCCTGTGGCCATGAAGCCAGCAAAATCTAAGATGGCTAGAAAACCTGTAATTAAAAAAAAAAAATTCAGACAAAACCTTAAAGATACAATTGGAATATTCTGTAAGGTGTACCGAATATGCTTTCCTGATCAAGAATGCTGTGTAGATGTGGTCAATATTACAACTGTACAGTTCTATACTGCTAAGGGTTATCATCCCAAGAAAAACGGAAACTATCAGACCTTGTATAGCAACTCACACCATCCAGAAGGCACTTTTTTTTTCTGCTGTTGTTAATCTCTTGGTAGACGGCCTCACTTGTGACAAGAACAGTCTTTTGTTTCTATAAGGTATGGCTGGAAGTGGAAAAGCTCATACAATGACAAGTTCTCCAGGGAATTAATGACTGCTTCTACATTGTTTGGACAAAGTTTTAACATGGTTATTTCAAGCAAAATGTTACATTTTAAATCTAATGATAGGAATAGTATAAATATACAATGCAAAAATAATGCCATGGAATATTTGAGAACAGAAGCCCTACCCATTCCAAAGATTCCCTCTAGCAAGCGACAGGTAGATCCAGAGTTTGAAGATTACAGTAAATATACAAGAATTATGCAAAGCAAAAGTTAACAAATACAGTGTCTATGGCATATTTGCCTCTTACATTGGAATCTATAATAATTACAAATGATCTATGGAAGAAATTTGATACCATAAAACCCAAATGGCTGAAGTACCACTATAAGAACAGAGTCTGTACTCTCAAAATCTAAGTGTTCCAAGAAGAAACACAATATATGTATGTTGTAGGGTGAACAGAACTAGAAAGAGCCATTTGAAGGCTTTCTCATAGGTTAAAAAAATAAGACATGTTGCCATTGTATAGTCTACTCTTTTCCATTCAGCATTAAACTAGTCCAAGCTATCCCAGATGCCAGGAGAGACGAGTTACAAGAAAAAGAACAAATGGCTATCAGCTAATGGTCTCTGGTGAATCTTTTTGGATGTAAAAAAACTAACTAGACCGAAGCAGATGGTAAGAGAGTAAATGAAGCTGGAAACATTAATCAGTCAGTGGTGATGCTAAGAAAATAATGAAGTCCTAAAAAGAACCAACTGTATGGGACTAACAAGATTGCTCCAAATAAAGATGCAAAGTTATCCATGAGGAAGGGAAGGGACAGCTGATTGTGTATGAATACAAAGGCTGAGGACTATGAAGAAAGCCTCCAAGTCATGAGATTTGCTGAAGTAACGCAGGAGGTTAAGTAGTAAGACCAGTAGACAAGATAATATGTGGGTTGATAACAGAAGGCAAAGCACAAACTTGATTAAGGAGGGTGGTTGGTTGGAGATGAGCCACTGGTGACCGAAATGATTCTATAGAGTTTCTCGTTATTGCTCCTGTGCAAATTTTTGGATATCAACCAGAGACCCTTCCAAAAGTGATAGAAGTTTTTGAGAAATGATGTCACCTATACAACTGATGCCCAAGGAGCTTAGCAAACAATGCATTACTTTCAAGGCATTATAAAAGCACTTGACAAAGTTGGTCTCAGAACTTAAATCAGAAATAGAATGACTAGAGAAGAAAAACAAAACTTTGAAGTACAAGACTGAGACTTTGGAGAAAACAACTATGATCTATGAAGACAATAAACAGGAGCAGGAACTTGAAAGCCAGAATAAGAAGCTTCAGTGAAAGCCTTCCGACGACAAGCACACATGGGGGTGAGGTTGTAAGACATGGTAACAGATGAAGTGTCAGGAGGATTGTGAACATCAGGTAGCAGCTAGCCAGCTGGAAAATAAACTGTGTCAAGGATGAAAAGCTCAAGCAGTTGAAGGTCACAGTGACTGAACCCAAACCTAAGAAGCCAGAGAGATTCTTCCAAGAGTGCAGCCAACAAAAATATCATTCAGAGATCGGTATCTCCATCACCCATGGCTAATACACTAATTTCTGTCAAATACAGACAGTCCTACTCTGCAAGGATCATACAGGTAGATCGCAAGTCTTCCTCTAATGTGCCAACTGAGATGGTCATGCAGTCACACATCACTCACATCATCACAGTGTCTGTTGCAAAAGAAAAGTCTAGCTAACTGTGAAGAGTCCACACTGACCCACTAGGAACTAGCTGCCAATGGGGAGATTCAGACTAAAGTCATTAAGAGTGATTTTAACAAGGTGTTAGGCAATCTGTTCAGTTTATCGATGTTGAAACTTTAAAATAAGAATCACCAACCAGTAGACAAAAACAAAGACCATCCACAGTGACACAACCTCAACCAGAAGGTACAGAGTCTGAAGGTACAGAATGGACGATGTGGAAACAAGGTGTTCTCTGGCTGTGGAGATGAGAGTAGGATTTCAGGTGGGATCCCAGTACTGTGCACAACCCACATGGAAAAGGCCTTGAACCAACAGCCCCAGTATTAGAATCTTTTTGTTCATGTTGCTATTCACCAGAAGCATTGTGTGAGTCATTTTACAGAATATATCTAGAGAACATTGAATTTTTGTGACTTTTCCAACTGTTCTAAATATTTCCTAGGGTTTCTTAAATGCTTCTATGATTGGATGCAAAACAGTATCTTAAACATATCTAACAATTAAGACTTTCAAAATAAAAATGGTGACTGGCCAATCTTTCCTGGACATATTAACAGATGTTGAACAAGCATGACTTTCACAGTCTTTAGTAGCTTTAGACATTTTCTGTAATAAAGAGAATTCAAAAATATCATCATAGTTCAAGAACTGCTTAATATAAAATTATAAACATATTTATAAAATTTCAATACATAATGATTATAGGTAAATAAACAATATATTCCTAAAACTTTGTAAATGGTTTACTAATACAATATTAACCACTTAAATGAAAGACACATTGATCTATGTTTTCTAAAACAGTTGATAATCACTGATGAATTTTTGTCTCAAATCAGTAACAAAATATTATAACCTCTTTTTTCCTTTTTTTCTTGGATATTTTATTTACTTACATTTCAGATGTCATCCTCTTTCCCCATTTCCCCTCCCTAGAAGCCCCTATCCCATTCCCATCCTCCTTTTTGCTTTTGTACCATTTTAATTACTTCCAAGTATTAAGGTTAGTTCTAGGTTGAGGGTCTAGCAACACAATAGATGCAAATAGTCAAGGAACAAGCAAGACAATAAACAAAATTCCATGATCACTCCAGTGGTCACTGTTTCTAAGGGCTTATCAGGATGACCAAAATATCTGAGCCAACTTTCCTGTCCTAGCCCAAAGTCATTTTCATGTCTGAAGCCTACTTCCTTGCTCTAGCCTAAAATTTAGATTTCTGTCTGAAATCCTTCTTTGATCTATTTTATGTGTATGTGTGAATATGCCTATGTGTGTCTACATGTACATGTAGGTGCCCACAGAGGCCAAATAAGGGCATCAGATCTCTCTCTCTCTCTCTCTCTTTGGTTTTTCAAGACAGGGTTTCTCTGTGTAGTCCTGGCTATCCTGGAACTCACTCTGTAGACCAGGCTGGCCTCGAACTCAGAAATCAGCCTGCCTCTGCCTCCTAAGTGCTGGGATTAAAGGCGTGCGCCTTTAATCAGATCTCTTAGAGCTGGAGTTAAAGGCACTTGTGAGCCACACACTATGGGTGCTCGAAAACAATTATGGTTCCCTACAAACGGTGCTACTAACTAGAGAACTACATCTGGAGTACCTTGTTATAATTTCTTAAGTTTTTAAAAGCACAAAATCAAAGCACAAAATCAAAGCCACAATATGTTTTATTCATTTGTGGTATGTGTGCGCATTCAGCTGTGTATCTGCCATGGCATATGGGTGGGTCTAGAGGGCAATTTGAGAAAGTCAATTTTCTCCTCCCACCACATGAGTCTCAGGGATCACACTGAGCACGACAGGTTTGGCTGCATATGCCTTTATTGTATGAACTATCTATCTTACCAGTACAAAATTCTGTAACTTTTTTTTGTATGAAAATTATATAAGTGATAGCAAAAATCTTGTCTGTATAGTTATTAATATGCATACTAAAATAATAAAATACCTCCTTATTATATTAATATAGATAGTAAGTACTAAGCACGGTTCTAAATAGCTATACAAATACACATAAATAAGGAACACATAATAAAAGAGCTCATCCTAGGTAAATCAATTAATAATTGTAAAAGGACAAGGGTAAAGCTTACCACTTCTTCATCTGAAAGTTCACGCCCCTGGATACTGCTATTCTCTCTCACAGCTTGCTGATGTTTTTTCCCTTTAATGTGACTAAAGAGATATACTTCAGAAGCAATCTAAAAGCACAAAATCAAAGCCATAGCAATCAATATACCATTGCATCCAGTGCTCAGAACTAAACATTCAATCTATTACATACAAATTCAGATCACTCTAGGATGGATGGATGGATGGATGGATGGACTGATTGATCAAAATATTTTCTTTAGAATTCAATTCTCAGAGTATGTTTAAAGATTTGAACAACATTGAAACCCTAGTTTTTGGTCCCATCCATTAAAATACTGGTTTAGTCTACCATTAAGCAGGTAAACAAACATTTTAGTAACAACAGCAAACATTGGTACTTTGCATTGGCATTCCTAACTGCTATTCTTTTAGTACTTACTTTTCATTTAAAATCCTCATAGAAGTCAGTAGCACTTAGTAGTTGCCTTAGCACAAGATTTAAAAGGCCGGAAGCCTTTTAATAAATTTTAGCAATAAATTACATCACTAGACTGTTAATAATGACAACCACCTACCAGAACATTGCAGAGAGAACATTGCTTCTTTCTTTCATAAGGGGTCAGTTTAGGGGCGTAATCAGTGCTTGCATGCCGCCCACTGCTTAACTCAGCAGCTTTTTCTTTCCTTTGCTCAATCTGTTCCATGTGCCTTCGAATGCTTTCATCATGCTGAAGACAGGATCATGGTGTGAGAAACTTAAAAAGTATTCAGATTAACCAAGAACTTGGAAAAAGACTTTTTATTAAAACTTCTAAAATAATTTAAAAGTGCCTTGTTTTAATACTAACTTTCACACTAAAGAACAAAGCTTAATCTTGTAGCATATCACACATGGACAATATTGCTTCCTAAGATGTGCCCTTAGGGGATGTTAGTATATGCTTTATGAGAATAGTTTCATAGACAAATTTGGAAAACACTAAGTTAAACATGATCAGATTTTTAACACAGAACTTCATACATCCACTGCGACACTGTGCTTAGCGACTCAACACTACTGGTTACTCAGAGCTAGAATCTGACAAAGACCCTGGCCCTATTACTACTTTTTCACCTCAAGCCACTAACCGACGAAAATCTTTTTGGGGTTCATGCTATTTTGTATAGCTAGAAGACATCTTACTCAACTGTATTTTCTACATTCAACTAATCTTTTAAGATTAATCTGAGTATTATTCTCCCTGATTCTTGATATACCAAACATCCTCCTCTATCCTACATTCCACATAACCCTACCTCTTATCATGCAAAAGTTAACCAATTCATGTCAGATTTTCACACTAGATTAGGCACTTCCTAAAAACGGGAAGACTGTCTTATAAATATTTGCTGCATTGAATTTAAAAGAATGAGAAATTCCTATGACCTTACAAATGGAAACATATGGTCTTTCAAATTAAAAAGTTACTACCTCTATTATATAATATTAAATATCTCTAGAAGAGTCAACATGCAAATCATTGTGATACAGTATAAAGTACTCAGATAGCAGAGACCATTTACATGTTATAATATTGATAACATTTTTCTAGAAAGTAATGTTTTTTCATAATCTTCCAAGTTAGAACTATGCAATTCAAAAGCATTAATATCAAATAAATAATTAGATAACAAACTAGAAAATTAAAATAACAAAATACTACTAGTAATGCCTTCAAGTTATTTATTAGTTAATAAGAGGAAATACTGAATTTCTTTATTGTTGCTCCATAATGATTCTACAATATCAAAATAAATTTTATCATAATAAACTTAGTTTTAAAACAGTTGAATTTAAGCCAGTCATAACTCAATCATAAACATTTATTTAAAATTTATAAATACAGATTAACTCAATTTTTATTTTATAGACTTTTATAATGTCCTTAATCCATTGTAAGCTCTAAAATTTCAAATTAAAATAACATGCTATTCTGACCTTGAGCTGAATTTTTTTCTGCAGCTCTTCCATAGCTTCTTGCTGAGCTGCTGTGAGCGCTGCCAACCTTTCTTCCCTGTCTCTGTCAGAACAAGTGAAATCTGTAAGTTTAGCTGCTTGGCGCAACATGCCTCATCTCATGAAACCAAAAAATATAATTTCAATGTAAGGCTTATATATTCTAATAGGCAATTATTTAAAAAATATTCTAAAAATATATTATGTCTCACAAATATTGCCTCATAAATATTTGAGAAGGATTACAGATTTGTTTCATCTGGGTTTTGGAGGAGGTTAAGCAACATAGATGATTAGCTGTGAAAATAAATTTCTGAACAAAAACTGGCCTAAAACTGTGAGTACAAATTGTTGAAAACATAATTTATATTTTCTTCTCATAAAGTTTTATTAACATCACAAGAAAACAATAGGAAAGGCATAAACTGATGAGCTAAGAGAACAGAAGAGGGAACCATGATGAACATTACTCTAGGAACTGGACCTAAGAAACACGCTCTTAAAGCCATTTTAATATCTAATAAAATATACTTGAAACCAAAACTAATCAAAAGAGATGAGAAGGACACTAAATACACATCAACGGAAAAATCCAGGAGGACATTGCAATTCTTACTATCTGTGCCCCAATCACAAAGGCACAGAAGTTCATAAAAGTACCATTAAACAGATTAACTTACATAGTGACTCCCACACACTAATAAAGAGAGGCTTTAACCCCACTCTCACCAACAGACAGTCAATCCAGAGAAGAACAAAACAGAGCAATGCTGGAACTAATGGGCATGATAAACCAAATGGACCTAACAGATACTCACACATTTCACCCAAATATTCTAACTGAACACCACAGAATAAAGCTGAGTATCAACAACAGAAAGCTTAAAATATCATGGAAAATAAACCACTCACTCCTGAGTGAAAAACAGGTCAAAGCAGAAACTAAGAAAGAAATTAAAGACTTTCCAGAATTAAATAAAAATGAAAATACAACATACCCCAACTTATGGAACACAATGAAAGTGTTGCTAAGAGGCAAGTTCATAGCACTAACACCCTACCTAAAAATTTGGAAATGTCATACTAGTAAGTTAAGAAAGAGAGCGAGGAAGAGAGAAAGAGAGAGTAAAAATGGTTGAATTAGGGGAAGGATTAGAGAAGCTGAAGGGGAGGGCGACTCCAAAGAAAGGCTAGCAGTCTCAATTAACCTGGACCCCTGGGAGCTCCCATACACTGACTCATCAACCAGGCAGCATACATGGGTGGGTCTGAGGCCCCAGACACAGATACAGCAGAGGACAGCTTGGTCTGGCTCAGTGGGAGAAGATGCACCTAATCCTTGAGGCCCCTGGGAGGGGTGAGGCTGGATGGGAGTGGAGCATCCTTTCGAACACTAGGGGTTGGGGGGAGGAGGAATGGGATGAAAAACTGTGGGGAATAAAGGGGGGGGGGGCAATGTCTGAAAATGAAGACTTCTAAAGCAATATTAGATAGTGGTGCATGTGTTAAATTTCAGCACTCAGGGGACAAAGGCAGGCAGATCTCTGAGTTCAAGGCCTGCTTTATACAGTAAGTTCCAAGCCATCCAGAGCTGCCCGGAGAGACCCTGCTGGAGGAAGAAATCAAAAACTCAAATAGACAGACACATAGAGCAAGTTTTAGTTTAGCAAAGGCTAAAACAGTAAAAGTGACAAAGATTTGAAACACAGGGAAGACAGATCTAAAACTGGCACCAATAAACCCTATCTCATTAAAAAGTTATATCAAGTGAAGTGGAATAAACATATAAATTACAAAGTGTAAATAAATAAGTAGATTTCAGAAAAGTAAAGGACATGTTTGAGAAAACCACAACAGGATGAAAGAAAAAGGGCACAAGACAACTGTGGTTGTATTTGTAAGAAAACAAAAAATGACCTTTATACAAGAAATATGTTTAGAGTCAGAGAGAAGCATTTCACAATAAAAGTAAGAATATCTTACTTATCTCAGTAAGATACAGTGAAAACAGAATGTATACACTTCAGAATCAAAATACACACTGATACCACTCAGCTACTACACTTGGGAACTGGACAGACTAAACAGGAAGCAGCAGACACACAGAAGAATAGAAGCCTTTATCACCCACGCAGCTGACAAGTACAGATTACTCCAACCAATATCATCCCTAGGGGCACATAGAACAGTATGTAATACAGTGCATATCTAAGGCTATAAACATATTATCAACAAATATTAAAGCAATAAAAATATACAAAGTATATTCTTCAGTGATAAGACTTCATTAGAAACCAGTAAAAGAAAGCAATGTGATATTCAAAGCTAAATATATACTTATAAATAACAAGCCGAAGAGTTTGAAACAATCTAGAAATCAAAGGTCTTTAATTGATGAACCTTTACTTATGCAAATATCTTGAAAGACAATTATTTTTCATTGAAACTCATTAGAGTTAAATTTTATTTTTTCATGAAAAAAAAAAAAAAAAAGACTTCAAATACCGTCCTCAGACAATACAAAGTTTCAGAAGTTCTCCATTCTGAATGCACTGTCAAATATCCTAGAGATCTGGCACATTCCTAAACTTGTGGTATTTCTGCAATATATGTAAGACATCACTGGTGTAAAGACATGCTATAATTGTTTGCTTAATGGCAAACAGTTCATCAAGACTAAAACCAAGATCACAAACTAGGTACCTAGCTCTTTCCCGGGCTGCATCTTCACGGGCTTTCTCTTTCTCTTGCCTCTGTTGCTCAATTCGGGCTTCTTGTTCTTTTCTCTTCATCAATAATTCCTCTACACGGGCCTGCCGTTCTGCCTCCAAGGCTCTCTTACGTTCCTAATGTTAAAAATTAAAGTTATCAGAATTATGAGTACAATTAAAACCATCAAAGGTGACATAACTTTGACAACAAATATACATTTATTTATTCCTGGATTGTCTATATGTACATAGTTTCTAAGAATTTAAGCAAAATTCAAATAGCAGTGACATGGTTTTCATGTCATTTACCATTGTTACACAAAATTATAACATGACCTTGTATTAGATCGTAAGAAACACACACACATATACACACACACATTTACACACTTCTATGCACATCTTATGACATAGTTAGAAAACAAGTTTAATCAAGATTGAAGAATCATAATCTGTAAAAATATGCCAACTGTATTCTTATACACTAATATGGATGGAATAACTTGAAAATATAGTTAGGTAAAAATTCCATTTAAAATACTGTAATGGCTAATCTTGGTTGTCAACTGGAACTTAATCTAAAATTAACTAAGTTCCAATGAAGCAACTGAGATCCAATCAAGCAACTGATACACCTATGAGAGATTTTTCTTGGTTGATTTGAGGTGGAAGACCCATCTTAGTCTGGGCCACATCTTCTGGTGGCATCCCACATAAAAAGACATCAAAGAAGGAAGCTTTTGCTTTTTTTCTGTTTGCCCTCATTCTCATTGGCCAAGTTCATGTCATGTTCCTAAGACATTCCTTCCCTGGTGGTACTAGAACCTATTTAAATCCTCACTATTCCAATACAGGCTGAAAACAGCTCTCTAGGAGCTCCCTGAGACTCTAACACCAAACTGCAACTACTAAGACATTCAGTCTCATGACCTCAACTACTAACAGATCCTTGGCTGTTCTTTCAGGCGATAGCAATTGTTACATAAGCCACTCCAGCACACACACACACACCACATACACCACACATACACAACACACACACATTTCACTGTGTGTATGTGTATATATATACACATATATATTTCACTTTTTCTGTGAGAACCAGAGACAAACAAAGTTTTCCTCTTCTCTGGATCTTCAGCCTGACTCAAAGCCTGAACTAGGAAAGGTGCTCAGTGATGCTGAGTAGAACCCTACCTGACAGCCTCATCACGAGCTCAGTGATGCTGAGTAGAACCCTACCTGTACAGCCTCATCACGAGCTCAGTGATGCTGAGTAGAACCCTACCTGTACAGCCTCATCACGAGCTCAGTGATGTTGAGTAGAACCCTACCTGTACAGCCTCATCACGAGCTCAGTGATGCTGAGTAGAACCCTACCTGTACAGCCTCATCACGAGCTCAGTGATGCTGAGTAGAACCCTACCTGACAGCCTTATCACGAGCTCAGTGATGCTGAGTAGAACCCTACCTGTACAGCCTCATCACGAGCTTGCTTTTCTTCTTGTCTTCTCTGACGCTCTTCTTGCAATTCATTAAGTCTCTGCTCATATTCCTTCAGTTTTGATAAAACATCATGACGTTTATTCTGAGCTTCAAGAGTATTTATGAAGGCAATCTCATTTACCTACAATGAGAACAAACACAAAGTCAAAATCAAATTAATTCTTTTTAAAAAATTATTTATTTATTTTCATTTTATGTGCATTGGTATTTTGCCTGAATGTATTCTGTGTGACACTGTTAGATCCTGGAGTTACAGACAGTTGTGAGCTACCATCTGGGTGCTAAATTTTGAACCCAGGTCCTCTGGAAGAGCAGTCAGCACCCTCAACCACTGAGCCGTCTCCCCAGTTCCCTCAAATTAATTCTTAAAAGAGAGTAAAAAGTGTGTGTGTGTCTGTCTGTCTGTCTATGTGCATACTCAAGTGTATATACAAATGCATGGCTGTAGGTGCCTACAAAGCACTTAGAGCTGGAGTTACAGGGTACCCATAAGCTTCCTGACATGAGTTCTGGTAACAAACTTCAGGTCCACTGCAAGAACAGAACATACTCTTAACTACTGAGCCACCTCTCTAACTCTTCAATTTAACTCTTATAAATACACAAAATTTAACAATAATTTTACTTAAGAATATTTAAATCATCAGTAAGGCCCAGAGAAAAATAATAAGGTTTTCCTGCCAGTATTACCTTGAAATAAGCCAATGTATATGACAAATTAATAGGGCACTACTGGGCATACAGGGACAGATAGGCCTACATATAACAAAACTAACTTTTATATATCATTCGAATCAACAGATAGATAATTCACAGAGAAATATTTAAAAGCAAACTTCAGAATAAAATATATCATAGTTTCTTGGCCCCATGAAGAATGAACACCTAATATTTGATATCACAGTTCATCCCAAAGGTGACAAATCATTAATTATAAAAATAGACAAATTTTGTCAGTAATTTAAAATCTTATCCTCTCATGCTTTTTCTTGTAAGCCAATGGAATAAATTAAAACATTCCTTTCAAAACAAAAAAATTAAAAACAAACAAGCCTTAGAAAAACAAGTAGCAATGGCAGGGGATGGGGGCCTTTCCCCTACCAGGACTGCCTGGTTGGGCCTCAGTGGGAGAGGATGCTCTTAGTCCTACTGCAGCTGGCTGTCCCAGGGTGAGGTGGTACCCAAATGGAACTTCTACTTCTCGAGGGACAAGGAGGGTGAGACTGGAAGGAAATAAGAACGGGGGAGTGAGCTGGGATATAAAGTGAATGACTGAATGAATTAATGATAATAATCAAAGAAGTACAACATGTTCTCTCTCATAAAAGGATTCTAGAACAAAAAATAATTGGGATACATGAAAGTGTTACTGAAGGCTTTTACAAAAGAAATAGGTAATTGAATGAGGGAATAAGAAAGGTAAGGAGGAATGGATTTGATTAATGTTTACTACCTACAAGCATGAACATGAAACAGTGAAACAGTGTTCTATATATCTAATATATATGCTGATGGTTAAAAAGTTAGATATGAGGCCAGCAAGATGATTGCCTGGGTAAAGATACTCGCTGCCAAGACTGACGACCTGACTTTGAACCACAACAGCCATCTGTTGGAAAAGGAACGAAGTCCAACAGTAGTTCTTTTGACGTTTGACATCTACATATATCCTACAGCATGCACACACACATGCAAGCATACATGCATACACATATACACATAAAATAAATAAATGTAAAAAGAAAAGTTAAAGATGAGCCTATTGTAAGACAGCCAACCAACACTAGGTATTTACAAAAAAATAAACAACTAAAACCAAAAGTAAACATCATCTAAAAGCTTTATAAATGAATTCTCACAGCAGTTATCATTGGAATAGACAAAAACCAGAAGAAAATGGATGTTCACTAATAGGTAACTAGATGAGGGAAGACACAATCAGTACATATAACAAGATAAAATTCAAATAAAAATTAATGAAAGAAGCCAGAAGGATAGGTATGTTCTATATGATCCATTCATATTCTAGAAAACTCAAACATCTACAGTGAGAGAAAGCAGATCAGAAACCTACACATTTATAGAGCTGAAGAAAAAGATGAATTCCTGAGCTAATTTGTGAATGTTCACTGCACTGATAGTTGGAGAGATACACACATGACCAAACTCATCAAACTTAGTCTTTTACAGCTGTGCAGCTTATTCTGTCAAGCAGATCTCAACAGACCTGCTTATTACAAGTATGAGATTGTACCTAGTGAATTTTAAATAAACCAGTAAAATCTTCTGTTATTGTTCAATAAAATACTTGGATAAACGTGTTACAATATTATCCTCTATAAAATGCTCGTGGTTACATGATGAAGCATTCAGCACACACCACACCTTAGCTTCTTCCTCCTGAGCTTTCTTCACGATGGCTTGCAGCTGCACCTCTCGTTTAAACTCAGCATGCAGTAATTTCTCCTCCATCATCCTACGCCGCTGATCCAGTAATTCTTCCTTCCACTTTCGGACATCTTTCTCCTACGTATGACAAATTATCAGGTCATTCACATCAGAATATACAGGAACTCATCAGAAGACTAAGGGGTAAATCGAAAAATTCACGAATATGATTAATGATTAAAAACCAACTACATAGTCAGAATTCCCGTTTCCATGATTCTCTGGCCACTTGGATACTCTTGGCAACAGTGTAGCTGTTATCTCAATTTTCTTATACATATAACAAGAAAATAAGACTTGGTCTTAACCAATACATTGATATCACCTCCTCTGAGGCTCAGGAATATCACAAGAGGAAACGTTAAGAGCTGGAAGACGGGGAGAAGGGCTGCAAAATGATGTCTTCTGGGCACAACATGCCACTACAGTTAGGAATACCAGCTCTAGTACCTACACTAGGTTTGCACTAGGACTGTCAACAGTCATGGATGGGGGGACATCGTGGAACCCGACCTCTCCACGAGGAACTATTTGCTATGAATTGTTGCCTGAAAGTGGAATCATGTCTTCAGTTATGCACCTATTTAGTGAGCCCACCAGACTCCCATGAGTAGTTTCACATCCATGGTCACAAGGATGGCCCTGGTAAAATCTAATAGGTCATAAAAAAAAAAGCTGTGAATGTGGAAATATTGAGACTGGAGTAGAGAGGCAGGAGAGAGATAGACTAGGTGAGAAACAATAATCAGACTGGATATATACAGGTATGAACTTGTCAAAAAATATATATGTACGTTTTAATAAAATCACACTTCTGACAAAGGGGGGCGGGAACAGTACATAACTAACTGAAGAATTAGTTAAATGAATAAACCTCTTAGGACAGTGCATTAGATATTTACAGATTATTATTTCACTGAGTCATGAGACAAAATAAATACTGTGTATGATATTTAATATTAATTATCAGCCTGAATTGGTCGACAAGCACCTAATAGCCAAACCTCTGTGGAAAAGGCTGGGTTAACTCTGGCAACGAATAAAACAAAAGTGAGCCACAGCAATTCATGGGATGGCAACCCAGATCAAAAAAAGGAAAAAGCAAGCTGAATGGTAACAGTTCTTTGCTTTCTGACTACAAATTTCTTTCACACTGCAGCCTCAGCTCCTGTTAATATGACTTCTATAACAGGATGGAGAGTGAACCCTCAAACTATGAACCATAATAAACAAGTCCAACCTTAAGTTTCGTTTGTCAGCATCTGTCACAGCAATGGAAAAAGTAAATTAATACATGGTGGATATCTTTACTAAGTCTAGTATTTAAATAAAACAATCTATAATCAAGAAAAATACTTTAAATTCTAAACATTTCAAAAAAAAAAAGTAAAAATGTATTCAGTGCGCCAGGATATTAGATTCAGTATGAAGGCAGATGTACATGAATAGAAAGAGCAATGAATATGTCACTTGGATTTTATCTAAAATCCATAATTATATGTGGAATAACATAAACAAGTATGCAGAAATTTTAGTATAGTAGGAACCACTCCTTAAAATTTGAACTCCATAAAACTGTTCAGTGGAAAAAGGACAGCATTTTCAACAAATAGTGCTGGTTCAACTGGAGGACAACAAGTAAAAGAATGCAAATCGATCCATAATTATCTCCTTGTACAAAGCTCAAGTCCAAGTAAATAAAGGACCTTCACATAAAACCAGATACACTGAAACTAACAGAAGAGAAGATGGGAAGAATCTTGAATACTTGGGCACAGGGGAAAAGTTCCTGAACAGAACACAAATGGCTTATGCTCTAAGATCAAGAATTGACAAATGGGACTCATAAAACCACAAATCAGTCTGGTGGTTCCTCAGAAAATTGGACATAGCATTACCTGAGGATCCAGCTATACCACTCCTGGGCATATACGCAGAAGAAGCTCCAACATATAATAACAAGGACACATGCTCCACTATGTTCATAGCAGCCTTATTTATAATAGCTAGAATCTGGAAAGAACCAAGATGTCCTTCAACAGAAAAATGAATACAAACAATGTGGTACATTTACACAATGGAGTATTACTCAGCTATTAAAAACAATGAATACAAGAAATTCTTAGGTAAATGGATGGAACTAGAAAATATCATCCAGAGTGAGGTAACCCAATCACAAAAGAATGCACATGGTATTCACTCACTGATAATTGGATATCAGCCCAGAAGCTCTCCATACTCAAGATTCAACTCACAGATCACATGAAGTTCATGAAGAAGAAAGACCAAGTGAGGGTTCTTCAGTCCTTCTTAGAAGGAGTAACAAAATACTCAAGAGAGCAAATATGGAGACAAAGTATGGGACAGAAACTGAAAGAGGGGCTGTCTGGAGACCATTCCACCTGGGTGTCCATCCCTTGTGTAGTCACCAAAGGTAGACGCTGATGTGGATGTCAGGAAGTACATACTGACAGGAACCTGATATAGCTGTCTCTTTAGAGGTCTGCCAGAGTCTGACATATTCAGAGGCGGATGCTCACAGCTAACCATTGAACTGATCACGGGGTTCCCAATGGAGGAGTTAGAGAGAAGACTGAAGGAGCTGAAAGTGTTTGCGGCCCAATGAGGAGAGCAACAATACCAACCAACCAGAGCTCCCAGGGTACAAACCACCAGCCTGGGAGCACATAGAAAGGGACCCATGGCTCCAGCTGTATATGAACTGTAGGGCGTAGGTGGGAGAGGAAGCCCTTGGTCCCATGAAGGATGGATGCCCCAGTGTGGGGGAATTAAAGGGTGGGGGTAGGTGGGGGCACATCCTCATAGAAGCAGGAGGAGAGGGGATGGGATACAGGGTTCCTGGGCAGGGGAGGGGATGGGTTAAGGGGATAACATCTGAAATATAAATAAAATATCCAATAAACAAAGAAAAAAATTGAGCTCTAAACATGTTCCTCATGTAACACTAAAACCCACCTGTATTCTCAAACTCAGTTTTCACACCTATAAAATGGTAAATATCTGTACTGTGTTCCACACAGTTACTGTGGTCAGATTTACTCAGAACAATGTTAAAATAAGAACCTATTATAAAATTGGAAAGTGGAATTACTACCGAAATTAGAAAATTCACAGGGAAGGCTGAATTAAGCCAGAGAATTTCCACAAAAATTTCAGCAATCTTTGAATTGTTCACATGAAGAAATCACATTATTAATGCAAAACTGCACTGCATAATTTTTTGTTCCTATTTTAAAATAGGACATGGCTATGATAGAGAACATATAATCTAAAAATAAAGTAATTCACTTTGGAGAAATCCACAGAATAATAGATTGCTTTTCATATGCAATCCATTCTAAATGACAAACTCTTAAGACAAAAGAAAGATCACATTATCTTCCACCACTAGCAAACTTTTTTTATTTACATTTCAGATGTCATCCCCTTTCCCCATTTCACCCACCCAGAAACCCCCTATCCCATCCCCCTCCCCTTTTTGCTTTTATACCATTTTAATTACTTCTAAGTATTAAGGTCAGTTCTAGGTTGAGGAATTAGCTCTACAATAGATGCAAATAGTCAAAGAACAAGCCAAACAATAAACACAAATAGTCAAAGAACAAGCAAGGCTTTAAACACAATTATGTGAACAGTCCCATGATCACTGTTTCTAAGGGCTTATCAAGATGACCAAAATATCTGAACCTACTTCCCTGTCCTAGCGCAAAGTCATTGTCATGTCTGAAGCCAACTTCCTTGTTCTAGTTTAAAATTTAGATTCCTGCCTGAAATTACTTCTTTGTTCTAGCCTAATGTCAGATTCCTGCTTAAAGCCTACTTCCTTGTCCTTGGCCAAGGTCATATTCCTGCCAATCAGCCCATTTCTTTGTCTTTGGCCCATGTCAGATTCTTGCTAAGCAGCCTCAAAGGCTCTCCACCTCTCCTTTTTTTTTAAATTTCATTAACAAGACTGATTTCATTAACGACTGTCTTAGGTTGTTCTGACAAGAATGCCTTCCTTACCCGTCATGGAATATGCATTATCAAAAGCAATGTACTTCTGACTCAGGTTGGTAAGGCTCTGTGCAGATTCTTACTTGTCCTTGGCTTGCCAGCCTGTTAAATTAATAACTCTGTCTGGGGTCCATTTTCAGTTTTAAGACATGTACTTTGGCTGCCAACATGCTGATGTTGTTAAAGACAAGCTTTAACATGATGAGCAGAAATAAAAGTATTCCCAGAACAAAAAGGGCTAGCATGATCAAGGTATATATGCCATTCTTGAAGCTTGACCAAAATAGAAATACTGATCTCAGGGCATGAGTAATTTTATCTGCAGTATCTGCTGCATCAGCAGAGCGGCAGTCTTTAAATTCATAAGCTCACTATGCAAAGTTAAAACATCCAGAGAGGTGTTAGAATTATGCCAAATACACTACAAGTATCTTTAAACATTTTTGTAATTATAATGACTACCATTGTAAATTTTAAAAGTAACACAAATCTAATGGTATTTGACCTGACACTCGAGATGGCTCCTTACTCTTAAACTCTGAACCTCCTTCCAATAATTTGAAGAGGATAAAGAGTATCAATCTGTTGTTCCAAATGCCTATCTAAATCCTCTTGAATACTCAACACATTAGTAACATTTTTTTGCTAAGGGATTAAAAAAATAGCTGTCTTATCCCCGTACACCACAAATTTGTATAAATCATGTTTTTTTAAATTTTTTTTTTTTTTAAATTTGGATGCGAAGGAACTTTCTGTTGAGTATCTATGGCACCCTACAACTAGGTATACTTATACCTAGGTGAAAGGGAAGGACCCACTTACTGGCCTATGACCTGATCCCAATCAGTTGTTTAATATGGGGAAGAGGGCATGTGTGTGTGTTTTCTGCAGGATGCTGAAGGAGCATGGTGGCTGACAGAGTGATGGGTGAGACATGCTGGTGCTGGGACAAAGAATGTTGCTGACCTGTGAGCTTACTGAGTGCTCTGACAATGGTGACTGGGAAACTGTATTGGGCATATGTTCCTGACCCACCTTTGCTTGCCTATATTCCAGATGGGACAAGCTGCCGTGCCTCAAGTTTTTAGACACTGTGAAACAAAGAATCAAAAAGAGAAGTTATAATGACTCTTTTATTTTTTTTTAAGGTGACCAGTTATTCAGACTCCATCATGGACTGGTCTAGAAATCAATCCAATATTGGAAATAACAGTCTTCATTTGGAGGTCTGGTTCTGAACATTTTTCAATATATTTAGAAGTTAGTTACAGTTCTCTATGATGTTATGTTAGCAAGAGATAAAGTTGAGATAGGATCTGGATTTTTAAAAAGTGTTAGTACATGTGGTAAGGCTCTTTTAATTGTCAAGTTAAAATTAGTTTTGTTTCTTCTACAGTATTTAATGTAAGTTGCATTGAGTGTACATTTTATAATTGTGTTAGTGTGTTGAAACCTGGCATGTCTGTTATGGAGGTCTATCAACCTCTTTTATTTTATTGCCCTGAGTATTACAGAACTTTGGTATTCTGAAAAAGCTTGCAAATACTGGAAGAAGCAAATTTAACACCTGTATTCCGAAGTATCTAATGCTACCTCACTCATTTTTATAACCATCCTTATTGCATTATTGTATTCAGTATTCTTCAGGAATGTAAATAATACACTTAACCTGTACATATTAGTTGTCCAAGTACTAAAAGGCTTCTTTTGTCATATGTGTGAGGCAATCAGCCACTTACATGGTTCCCAATAATTAAAGTCAATTGTTACTAATTTTGTAGTATAATGTCCTCCCCCAATTGTGTTAGTATTATAATCCAAACAAACCAAAAAGTGATGATATAAAGACAGTACTGCTTCTTCCTTATTAGCTGACACGTGTTCTCTCTTTTAAACCTAATTACTTTGTAGGGAAACCACCAGATCAATATGAAGACACCCAGACTATAAGAAGGACACCTAGAAAGGAACTGGGCATTCTAGATAATAGCAAACCATGAATTTAGAACTAGGAACAGTAGCAGTGAGTTTAGCAGAATTTCCTCCAAACCCCAGGTGACTGAAAGTCTCATCTCAAAACCAGAGCAAAGACTACTAGATAGTCTATTTTTGGTTTGCCACAAAAAAACAAGTGATCGTGTATTAAACATCCATCCATCCTATCCAAAGTTATGTTTTATATACCCCATTTAAGCACCATGCAGGCCATAATATACTTGTTATTTTACAGACAGAATCTGAAACATATAGAAAACAGAGTCCTTTATAGACGTGTCCACAAATTAGATCTATCTCTATGTGCTTTGAGGAGCCACCACACTAACTTCCACAGTGACTACATTTTATATTCCCCCTAAAAGTACATGTTTATTCTCTGTTCCCCACATCATCATTAGCTTTAGTTGTCCAGGCTTTTCAAATAAGTCTAATTCTGATAATTTCATGCACAAGAACTATATTTGTATCATTTCTACCCCTCCCTCTTCCTTCTGCAACTCTTCCCATGTTTATCACATTCCATCTCAAATTCATGGCTTCTTGTTATTTATTACTTTATGTTATTACTTTCTCTCTGTGTCTGTCTCTGTTACTCTAGCTCTCTCTCCCCCCTCCCACTCCCTTTCCCTCAACTTAATGACTTCTGCTGTGAGAAAGTATCTTGTATTTATGAGAGGGAGGCTGTTCTCATTAAATCTCAACAATAGTCATTAACAATACTAGCACAGTAACACCATCAGCTGACCTGACATGGATGAAGACTCCTAGATGAAGAGCTACAGGCAATAAATGCCTGGAGAGAGAGAGAGAGAGAGAGAGAGAGAGAGAGAGAGAGAGAGAGAGAGAGAGAGAGAGAGAGAGAGAGAGAGAGAACGAACGGAACACAAACACCATTTTTTTCCAGGGAAGAGCCCCAAAGAGTTATCCAATCTCAAGTGGTCAGGATTCTCTTAATCCCACCTACTCTGACCGGAATATAATAAAACCTCTTAAGTAGTTTTAATTTCCAACTCTCTAGGTGGGCATTATTCTATAGGAATCTACTGGATATTATTCGAATTGGATGTTACCTAATTCTCTCACTGACCAAGGACAGTGAACACTTTCAAACGTATTTCTTCACAAGAGAAAACATATGTCTGCAGCCAATAACCCATAGTTGTGGGGCTCTCAGTCCCCAGGGTTGAATCTATCACTATTATTCCCTTAAACAAATATAGTAGCAAACTGCTATTTATATTTGCATCACCCTGTCCACAGATTAGTGCAGCTCTCAGACTTCATCAGAGAAATTCAATCAGTACATAGTGGTTAATGCAGAAACTCACAACTGGTCACAGTGCAGAAGATAAGTGTGTGTCAGTAGTGTTCAATCATCATAGAAGAGGAAGTGGAAAGACTGTAATAGCCAGACGCAGAAAAGGGCAAAAGCAAAATAGTATCTTCTAGGCATGAAAGCTCCACTGCACTCATGAATTCATAGAAACAGTGGCTGCCTGCATAAGACCTGCTATAAGATCAAATCAACGCTCTAATGCAGGGTGAAGAGAGGGGTTCATAAGTTCCCCAGCCCAATAGAGGGCCTAAGGAGAGTTGGCGGCTTCTAGAGGGGGGAGAATCTGTTAACTTTATGGGTGTGGATCCTTTCATTGAACTCTGTTATATAAAAGTGTGTGTGTGTGTGTGTGTGTGTGTGTGTGTGTGTGTACCATGCTCCAATGGATGACACAACATCCAAGAATATATGCACAACACAAACTGAGTTGAAGAGTGATGGTGACAGTGGTAAAGGTAACAGTGACAACAAAAGAAAGTTGAGCAATTTAAGGAGACACGGCAGGGAGGTATGGATCTAGGAAGTGTAACAAGGAGAAATTTAGGGTAGATGTGATCAAAATATACTATATAAAATTCTCAAAAAATTGATATATTTTTAAAATTTACATTTTCTAGACAGCTATATTCAGCACATAATCTCTGTCATTTTGGGAAAGGCCATCCTATCAGGTGTGAAGGAATATATTACTGAAGTTTAACTTGCATTTCCCTGATCATTACAGAAGTTCAACAGCTTTATAAGTATTTTTTTAGCCATCCAAATTTCCCTTGAGGAGTAAATTAGACTCTTGACCAATGTGTACAGGTTACTATTGCTCTAGACATTCAGTTGTCCCAAGACCTAGTTTTTTGCATATTCATACCATATCTGATCACCCTACAAATATCTTTTGCTAATTGTAAGTTCTCTTGGTTTCAGTTTATCCTCTTTGCTATGCAGAAGTGGTTTAACTCGTGTGACACCACTTGTCTAGCTTTGTTTTCAGTGCTTATATCTTAGTGTGATATCAAAAAATGAATGCCAATATGTTTCTCCCTAGGCAGTCTTAAAAAGCTCTGTAATTCTGAGTTGTCTTTGAAATATTTAACCCATGTTACACTGATTTTTTTTTTTTTTTTTCGAGACAGGGTTTCTCTGTGTAGCCCTGGCTGTCCTGGAACTCGCTCTGTAGACCAGGCTGGCCTCGAACTCGGAAAGCCGCCTGCCTCTGCCTCCCAAGTGCTGGGATTAAAGGCATGCGCCACCACCACCTGACATTACACTGATTCTTGTGTGTGCTATAGAATACAAGTGTTACTTAATCCTTCTTTTGTCTTTCAATATCCAGTTTTCAATGCACCACTTTCTTTATTGCATTCTTGGTGATCTTAACAAATGATCAGTAGGATGGGTTGGAGAGATGAGGCTAAGAGCACTTGATGTTCTTCCAGAAGAACAGAGTTTAGTTTCCAAAATCCAAAGGGTGGCTAACAATCATCTGTAATACCCTCTTCTGGCCATTACACAAGCAAAATACCCATACACAGATAAAAAAAAATCTTTAAAAAGCAATTTTGGAAAAGCTCAGTAGCAGTGGTAGCCCAGACTTACCTCTAGCTCCACAATCATATATGCATATTGTAAGTATGCATATATGCATAAGTATTGTAGCATTTTTGATGAATATGCCTGTGTAATAAAGTTGAAATCAGAAAACCTGATGTTTCCGGATTTTTTTCTTAGCCAAGATTAGTTTTTTTTACTTGTGTTCTTTTATATTTCCTTTTGAATTTTAGCATTTTTTTCTTTTTCAATTTGTGAAAAAAAGAAATCTCAAACCAGAGAAAAATGAGCTATTCCACAGAATCTGAAGGTTCTTCTAGTAGTATGACATTGCAACTGATTATTTCTTCTAATCAATGAACATTAAAAATTTTTCCATTTGTCTTCATTTTCTTTCACCATTTTCAGTATACATTTTTAACTTTTAATGCTTAGATTAATTTATTTCTTACATTGTGAATACCATTCCTTTCTCTTTTACAGAGTTTACTTTAGCTGGATATGATAACACGCAACTATAACCAGCAATTAGAGGGCAGAGGTAGAAGGATCATGAATCCTGGTTCTTCAGTGTACTTCAGTGATCAAATCTGTTGCTGAATTTCTCCACTAATACTTTAATTTGATCACACTGTCCTTTTTCTCCCAGATTTTTTTTTTGTTGGATTGAACAGGAAAAATACACTCAGTATTCCCCTTTATAGTTTCTACATGTCATATCAGTATCATACTTAACTCCTCACAGACAGCAAACATCTGAGTAGCACACCCAATTTATTTATCACACCCTGAGCTCAAACTCTTAATTACTCCTAGTTCAGTTACCAGATGAAGAACATACAAACCTTTCTTGTCCCCGACTTACTCACTTTGGTGAGTACGGTATCTTTTTACTGTTGTTGTTGTTGTTATAAAAGCCAAGGGCATGTTTAAGTATTAGCAAGCCAGTAATTATCATATTTTATACTAAACAAATTATGTTCTCTGATCCGAACCCCATTAACAAACTAGTATGCTTTCTATGAATAAAAGAAAAACAGGCTCAGTTAATCATAAAATACAGGACCTCTTTGAGAACTTGGTTGATGGCCCTTCCTAATAAAAGCACAGTAACTTGAAGGTCTGTAACAAATTCTTGTGCTTTCCATGGGAAATGCACTCTTTCTACTGTGCTGGCCTTGAAGTGGGAAAAGAAAGAACTTCAGGACAGAGAGGGGCTCAGAAGCAAATGTTAAGCTAGCTGTGGGCCATTTTGATACTTCTAACCACAGAAGCACAAAGACCTGATGAATCACTTACACTGTCAGCTTCAACTCTAGGTGAGTACAAATCCAGGTAGAACTGGCCTGTAATTCACATTTGGCCAAATAGGACATGATATTTTGTTCTTTGACTAACTGTTACAGCCCTGAGATAATAATATGCATTAAATGTTTACTTCTTATACCAAATATACATCACTTCAGTCTTAACAGTCCTGGAAAATAAGTCATTTAGAATAAAAAAAGAAACATAAACTCTAAAGATGTTAATCCATTTAAATCACAAAAGATGGTTTCTAGTAAGCTCTAAAGTGCAAAACAAAACAAAAAAAAGTTTCCTCTTTAATACTGTATTTACATCTGGAAATACTACTCCAACAATGGTGACCAGAAGAGTCTTTGAAGTTATGTAAATAGAAAGTAGTCAGACTCAAAAGTCACAGCAGAATCAGCAAGATGGCTCAGTGAAGAAGCACACTTGTCTAGCATGATGTCCTGAGTTTAATTTCAGGGACCATGTGGTCAAAGGAAAGAACCAACTCTCACAAGTTCTCCTTTAACCTTGCAGACACATCACACATCACACACACACACACACACACACACACACACACACACACACACACACCATACGAAATAGGGTCTGAGGTACTATTGCAGTTAATGTTCATGGCCCATGATACCATCAAATACCATGAGTATATCTGTGGTCTGGGCTGCTGGCTGTGCTGCCACTGGGCACCATACTGACCTAAGTGGCCTGCACTGTCACCTGAGGCAATGTGATATCCAGATTCATGCTTCCAGCTAAAGCCATGACTGAATACAAGGCCCTACTGCAGCTGGGGTCTGTGTTGATGTCCAATGCCCATGTTACCACTTATGCTGCTGTGAGGGGCCATACTGATATGAGTGGCATGTACTGCCACCTGAGTCTATGGTGATATATGGGTCTATGTTGCTGCCAAGGGCCTTGACTGAGTCCATGGTCCTACTGCAGCATGGAGCCATGTTCATAGGCACTGTTCCCAGATATCAAGTAGAGGTCCATGATCTAGGTTCCAGCTGAATATGAAGAGCAAGAAAGCTACTTCTGCAATGATATTGATGATTGCAGATACACAGTTGCAAAAAAGGGACATAAAAGAAGGCTTCTGTTATAACCCCTACCCTTACCACAACCCCACCCAAAATGTAGCAGTCTCAACAGAAAGCCATCAAAGAGAACTCTTAAGGAGTGTGATGGGGATGCTAAAGTCTACCTCCCAACAACTGATGGCTTCTGGCAGGGGTTTAGAAGGGAAATGACTCAGTTCTATCTAAGAGGCATGCCACCACTCAGTGTGAAGATGCCTCAGTGAGTATATAGATAATACAAATTGGGCCTGAGGTCTAAGGAAGATCACAAAGGTGGGGCGCATGGAAAGACTGGGAAAGGAGTGTGACTGGGATGCGTGATGTAAAATTTCTAAAGAATCAATTAAATAATGTTACACTAAAAAATCTAAGTTACAGTAAATATAAAGAAATTCTAAACTAACAAGAAACCTTTCTCTGATGCTTAGCTACTGCATCACAGAAATCAGCTCCATGAAAACGTCACTACTGGGACTAAGAACCTGCATATATGAGACAGACCATAATTGTCCAATTTAATAAAAGGCTGAAAATTAGAACTGGATCATGTAAGGGGCTCACTTTTTCTTCTGGGGGAGGGGCTACTGAGAATTGAAGCAAAGCCCTCCTAGATGCTACTCAAGCCCTCTACGTGAGCTCCACTCTCAGCCTCTGATACGCTGCTCACTGTGCCTGATAGTAAGATTTCACCGTTGTTCCAAAAGAAGTACCATCATGTTCCTATGCATGAAGTCTATCCATGTGCATTTTAATATATCTGCCCCATGGAAGAAAGGCTGAAAAATATGAAAATGTAAAGGTATGCACTGAGAAACAAGTGCTGTGGTTAGAGAGACAAAAGCTGCAGATCGAATGGTTTTGCAAAACAGGAGTGCCTTATGTCTGCTAGGAAAACTGACCTCTTCATTCATTATTACAAAAAAGAAGAAATTTCAGACTAAAATAATAATCAAAATTATAAAACAAGCAATACCATATATATCACTTACTCAAATACTTGCAAGAGATTCAACAGAATCAGTGACAAATGAGGTTTAAAAGAGTAATAAAATTGTACTATGAATAAAGCAAGATTTCCTTTCTGTTCCAAAACAGATGTTTTGTTTCCCCAAGTAAATATATTTTTCACTGAATTTATTTCATAGTTGTTTCTAATTTCTTGAATTCTACTCCAAATTCAACCAAAGTCTCCTATGCCCTTAACACAAAGTTCCAACAGTTGTAAAATTCAAACTGTGTCTCTACAACTTTCTCTGGGGTAGCTTGTACAACCCATGTCTCATAATAAATTAGTTTTATTGTCTTATTTCACCTACCTTTGCATTTTTCAAATGTGTTTCCTGATATGGTCACACAAAAAGGAGTGTCCCATTTCCCTGCCATTTCATATTGTCAGTTCCTTCAGAAAAGCAGCTGGCTCCTTGGTTAGAGCAGAAAGCAGCACACATCTCAGGTCAAAGGTGAGGAAACACACAGTTGCTAAGGTGGACGAGTTCCTAGCTTTCTTGTGCTCCAGTTTTCCCTGTTAGTGTATTCATGGAGCTAATTGCATCAGGTGAATTTTACAAGTGTCTCAGGGAGTCTTTTTACATTTCAAAAGACAGATTTATAGTCATGAGATAGCAATGATAGCACTATCCTTAATAACTTCGACAGACTTCCATAGAGAAACTATTTTGAATACTTTGTCAAAAAACTTGTAGATTTCCAAGTATTTGCAGCAATTGCTGGGGTTTTACTATGTTCCTATAATGTAGTTAGGGTTTCTTCATGTTGGGGTTCCTTTTGTCTCTGCATTGTTATCTGGTTGCTTTTTAAAAGTAATCAATTTGCCCAAGTATAATAGCTGGCTTCAGTATTTGGAAGGCCACCACCCAGGGAAGCAGATTTTGAAGCACTGACGGGGATAAGCAAACAGAAGATAATACTGATGCACAAAGTGTGGAGTACATGCACTCTGGGTCTAGAGCTGTGCAGCATAGCATGGCAGTCTGAGGGCTGGTGTGAGTAACACCAATAGCTACCAATGTTTACCAGGTACAAAAGATTCTGGGTATTTGTAGTACCCAAGCAGGATGCTGTCCTCCACAACAGCACATCTGTGTTGAGCAGTACATGTGCTAGTAAATAAGGGCCAGGGCAAGAAATGGTTAAGGGACACCGTTAGGACAAGCAGCACAAACAGCTATGGAATCTGTCTTGAGTATACATATGACAGTCGGGGGTTATTTACACAGACTACAGTACTGGCAGCATATGTATCCAGTGACAATGACTGAGAGCTTATGCCTCTGAAGCTATCCAGTGACAATGACTGAGAGCTTATGCCTCTGAAGCTATCCAGTGACAATGACTGAGAGCTTATGCCTCTGAAGCTATCCAGTGACAATGACTGAGAGCTTATGCCTCTGAAGCTAAGGGAGATGGCCACAGCTACTCTAAGAGTAGCAAAAATCTAAGCCAGATCAGGGAGCAGGGCGAGCCCCACAAGCATGTACACAAAACAAGCCTAATGATTTCAACTTCAAAACTCTCCTAACAAGGAATTCTGTATTTTGGACAGGCCTACTCAAAGAAAATGGCAAAAGACAATATATACCTTTAAAAAACTTTGCAAAATATCCATTTACTAAATAGTTTAGAAAAGACAAACTCTTAAAAAAAAAAAAAAAGGTAGTTTGAAACATTGCCTTTATTTTCTACAACATGTATTTTTATGACCTTTAGTCTCAGAACAAAAAACCTTACTTGAAAATAATCTACCAACTTATGATTATCATTTTATTTTTAAAAATGTAAACACTTACCCTTTCTAACAACTTTTGAAGCTTTAGTGTCTTCTCTTCACGTAGCTTTTCCCTTAATTGTTGAGCTTTCATGTGTTTTTCTTCATACTTCTTCTTAGATTCTGCGATTGTCCTATTAATACACACAAATTAACAAGAAACACACGTATTCACATGACAAAGCTAAAACCAGGAATTTGTGGGCTCCAAACATCTTATCATGTACACAAGACCATTTCTCCACAGTGCTTGTCATTTTCAATAGATATGGAATGTCCTGATAGAAGATACCAAAGACAGAATCACAATTTCTTACTATCAATCACTTCAAGCGAATTTTCAAACGCCAGACCTTTTACGAGATGGTGAGGAAAGCTTTTCATGCATGTGAATCCCATGTCCTGGAAGCCTAGCAGGCTCCTCTTCTACAATATCCCCCCAGGATGTATTCTGACGCCACGATTCACGAGCTGACAGAAGACAATAAAATAAAATGAGAAAACAGTTATTATTTAGCCACGTACTTCTTTAAAGTTAACTTTTGAGAATTTTTTAAACACACATGTACATACACTTATGTGGGCACTGGAGGACAAGCTACAGTGTCGTTCTCACTAAACCCTGTCCACTTTCTTTGGCACTGGATCTCTCACTGGCCTGGAGTTTATCAATTAAGCTATGTTGCTGAGCCAGCAAGCTCCAGGGATATACCTGACTCCACTTCCCAGTGCTGGATACATAAGCACACATAACCATGGCTGGCATATGGTTTGGGGACTACTTCCAGTCTCATGCTTGTAAAACACGCATTTTACTGAGTGAGCTACCGCCACAGGAAAAACACTTTTAAAAACATTTCTACCTCAAATTATTTTTACCTAAAAACTGCATATAATATGATCTAGTATCTCCCACTGTGCCTATCAACCAAATATTCAAAGACATTATACATACAGTACCTTCATAATCTGCGAGAACATCATTCCAGTCCAGAGACATACCACAGAAAGACAGGCTCCCACTACCCACACTGGCCTAGAATGTAATAAAACACATGCAACACATCAAAAAAACAAAATAAAACAAAACACCCCTTAGTTTTGCACACAACATTATAAACTTAAAAATGAACTACATATAAAATTCTCCTATCAACTTCTAATAAACTTCACTGAATCAAACAAACGAAAGCAAAACTATAATCTCTTATATAGTCATAATTCCCAAGTTAAAATACTCAGACTATGTATTTTAAGAGTTCACTAGCCATTCACAGGAACCAATGAATTATATTTCAAAACAAGTAACCTAGTCTTACACAAAGCATACACTGGAATTAAAAGTTATTCGGTAGTAATTAATAGAAAGACATGAAATATAAAACTTATGATTGTTTTATTTTCCTCCATTAACATGTATACCCTGAGTAATTAGCAATAAAGCAATTCATCATTCTCTATTCAGTAGTAGGACAAAATAAGAATAATACTTTCTTCAGTCCCTAGAAATTACAGTCTGAAGAATACTGGATTCTTCCTTTCTGATAGACACAATTTCTTGATTTGTAAAATGACAATGACAGCTTTCTACTTATCAACTGCATCACATATGAAAGCATTTTGTAATCAGTAACGCTGAAAAAAAGGTTTGCTACTGCTCATTATCTAAATCACCACGACAAAGTTTACTATTATTCAAGATTCAAAAACACTAAAAAGCTCACAGAAAAATCACTGTCGTTGTCAGTCTCGATATTAATGTCATTGTTTTCTTCAGCTTCAATTTCTCTGGTTAACTGTTCTTCTTCAGCAATAGCACTGGCAATGGCTTCTTCATTGGCCTTTTCCAGACGGTCTGCTAGCTCTTCTTTTTTAGCAAGAACTTCTGCCATGGACTTTATTTTTTTTTTAAAGGGTAAAATCATGAAACATTAATAAGTATTTTCTTTCTTTCTATGGTAATCATAAACTAGTGTGCGCACACCATGCGAATGCACACCCACACACCCACACACAACCATACCCACACCCACCCACACATAAACCTAGAATCAGAAAAACTGGGTCCAATACAGGTTAAAGCATTTGTTATCAATATGACTTACAAGGTGCATGAAGTCAAGGGCTTAATTATTGCTCCCTGAAATCCAACAACAATCCATTTCTAACCTTCTTTACCAGACTGTTCTGTATGACAAATTGTCAAATTTGTAAACAACAAATAATACCCCTGAAGAAGTGCAAACTTCACCTGAATACCCAAATTAAAAGCTGGTACAAATCAAATATTTTCCTTAAAAATGAAACAAGCATACCATGCTACAATAGGAACATAATAAGAATGTAGGCTAGACATAATATTATAGTTTTGAAGATGGTTTTGTAACCTAAAGATATTTTATAATTAAATAATCTACCTGAGAATTATCCATTAATAAATCCTATGAGTAATTCAAGATTTATCCTATAAACCCTAAAGCAACAACTAAAATAATGAAGATTTATGCTTAATAAACCAACAAAGGATATAAAACAGAATTTTAAAAAGCAAAGGAAGGGACAATATACAAGCCAAAGGGAAAAGAATAGTAAGCTGATAATTGTAAACAAATCACATTACATGTAAATAGTCTAAATATCACCAATTAACCAGCAGAGAATGTCAAACTAGATCAATAGAAACACCCAACTGTGTTTCTCATAAGAAACTTAAAATATAGATTAAAAATTTTTTTAAAGTAAATAAATAATAAAGACAAAGAACACCTGAGATGGGGAACAAGTGGGGAGTGACAAGGAAGGGCTATAAAAAGGAAAGGGAAGGGGAAGATTATCCAATTATATTTTCATTTCAAAAAATAAAAAAATGAGATAGTTATATGAAATCCAGATTTCAGAGCAAAAACTATCACTAGGAACAAAAAAGTTCACTTCATAAAGGAACAAATTATCATGAATGCAAGTCTCTTAAAAACTAATGAACTTAAAGAGTTTCAAATTACATGAGGCAAAGCCTAAGCAATAAAATAAAAGAGACCTAAGAACAAAAACTGTGTAAGTTTTTTAGAAAACACCACGACAGTTCTTCAGTCCTATATATGTCTACAGAAGAAATAAAAACATAGACATAAAACTTGCATGCAGATACTTAAGCAGTTACTCAGTATAGCTAACAGCCAACAATAAAAACAGCCTAAATGTACAAATGAATAACAGAAAAGTACAGTATTGCATATTCATACAATAGAATATTATTCGGTTATAAAAATTAGCAAATACTTAAAACAGGCTAATACTGTATTCTATTATTCTGATGTCCAAAACAGACAAAAGCACAGACAGTAAAGGCAAGTTAGCAGGCCAGGAATGATACTCAGTTTCTCTTTAGGAAGATAGCATGCTGTCATCTATTATGATAATGAATAAATAATTTTGTAAATATATTTTAAGAACATCTCATTCTCAATGGATCTGGTTGGATCTATTTAAATGGATGAACTATGTTTTATAAATTACAACTCAATCAACTCAAACCAAGCAAGTGAAAGATTTGTATGATAAGAATTACAAATCTCTGAAAACAAAATCAGAAGATGGAAAGACACCCCATGCTCATGGATTGGCAGGATTAACATCGTGAAAATAGCCATTTTACCAAAAGCAACCTACAGATTCAAAGCAATTCCCATGAAAATTTCTACACAATTCTTCACAGACATGGAAAGAGCAATTCTCAATTTCATATGGAAAAACAAAAAACCCAAGATAGCCAAAACAATTCTCAACAATAAAAGAACTTCCAGGGGAATCACCATCCCTGACCTCAAGCTGGACTACAAAGCAATAGTGATAAAACCACATGGTGTTGGTATAGAAACAGACAGGTCGATAAATGGAATAGATTTGAAGACCCAGAAGTAAACCCACACACCCGTGGACAGCTGATCTTTGACAAAGATACCAAAAACTTACAGTGGAAAAAAAAAAGCATCTTCAATAAATGGCACTGGTCTAACTGGTGGTCTGTATGTAGGAAAATGAAAATAGATCCATATTCATCACCCTGTACAAAGCTCAAGTCCAAGCAGATCAAGGACCTCAACATAAAACCTGATGCACTGGATCTAACAGAGGAGAATGGGAACGAGCCTTGAACTTTTCATAAAAAAAACATAGATATATTGAAAGGTCTACACTGTTCTCTAAAATGTTAATAGCAATAAGTAAGGCTATAGAAGATATGAAAATATTATCAACAAAACTGAACTAGAAATTTTCCCAAGTAAAATAAAAACACATGTTCACACAAAGACACATGCAAAGGACTAAGGATCTGGCTCAGTGGCAGAACACTTGCCTAGAATGCACAAGGCCCTGGCTTCAATACTTAGAAAAGCCTTATTAAGACATGCACAAAAATATTCACGCGATGTTTAACCATGAGATATAAAAACTAGAAGTTCCTCGGATATGTATAAGCAAATGAATGACTAAACATTGTGCTGTGTGTACAAAACAAGCTACTACTGAAGCTACAAAAAGCAACAAACTATTACACATACTTCATGGATGAACTAGAAACAACAATGCTGTTGAAGGATGCCAAACAAAAAAATATGATTATTTATATAAAATTCTGAAAATACAAACTTCAACATAGGGAAAGACAGAAGAGGATACAATGGAAGAGGAAGAAGAGAAAGGCAAGACTAGAAGAAAGGTTGTGGAGAGGAATGTAAGAACTCTGAGCACCACTCACTGTGTCGAGGATCTTGGTTAGAGTGATCGTTTCAGAGGTATAAGCACAAGTAAAAATTCATCAATTTGTATACATTAAATGTGTAAAGACTACTAAAATTAGTTACAACTCAATAAAAGTACTGCAAGCTGCAAATTCTTAAACCCCAGGTTATAAGTCATTTGGAATAGAATCTCCATATCCCTAATTATTAGACTTCCCTTCATCATTCATTAACGGGCTCCTATCAAAACATGCAAAGGACAAAGGTTGTTCCCAAGAAATAGAATTAATTAGAAAGTATAAAGACAATTAATGGGTATCATACATTTTTCCTAAAAGTCTGAAAGTCCTATAAAAAGTAGCTGTTATTAATGTGCCACATAGAAACAATACCTAAATTGCAAATTGTGTGCGTGTTTACAAAAGGTAACTTAGTACATACATCTATTCTGATTCTTCATTATCTCAGTCAATTTTATGTTTCCTGAAATATATTTTATTTACGAAAACCAGAAGATTCAAACTTTCTGCCAGAGTTTATATATGACAGACACACTGATTAAGTCATCCATATACAAGTTTCTATCACATGGTAAGATATAAATAATTTACAATTATTTTAAATGACTTTTCAAGAAAATTTGCAAATGCAACTCTAAAAAGTAGGGTTAAACAGAAGCTAGGTTTATAATTACATATAACTATAATGTTAGCAAAGGCTGGCTATTACTTTTCAAATGTTTTCATTAGCATATAATCATTAGACATAATTATGGGCTTTATAATAACATTTTAATGCATGTATATATGTAATATATTTTTATGAAATCTTTGACAATTTCATAAAAATATATGAAATTGCCATTGATATCTTCCCATCCCTTCACACCTAAGTTGGGATTTCTTCTTCTTCCTTTTTTTTTCCTTTCACCATGGAGTTGAGTTTGTGCTGCCCACATAGACTTGTAGTAGGGCCTGCCTATCAAGTGTTTGGCTTCAGTAAAGAAATATTTTCACAGCATTTTTAAAAAAAAACTAACACTCCCTCTCCTAGATAGAAGCCACCAAAGGCCATAACTTCTGAGCTAGTGATAGAATTTTATGTCCTCTCATTGCTACACCCTATGCTGGGATTTTAGTCTGGCTCAAGACAATCTTGTAAATACTGTCACACTGCTGTGAGGTCATACGTGCAGCTGTTTTGTTGTGTCTGGGAGAATATTGTTTTCTTGCTGTTACTGACCACACCTGGCTCTTACAATCGTTCCAAGGCTCAGGGATCTCTGTAGAAAAGACTGACTTTTTTAACACTAAGACTCAAACGGAGGCCCCTACACATGTCAAGCAGCACGCTATTAGAAAGATTCCCAGTCAATTTTTGGTAGTGGTTCTGTTAATCAGATGAACAACAAAGAATTTGTGTTCTATTTTAGTTGAGCTAGCCCTATGACAATAGCATACTGAGAGACAAAATAAAAATCAGTTTTCTCATCATTGTAAGAAATCTCTTACTCCCACCTTAAGAAACTAAATGTGACATTAATTTAAAGCAACCCCTGAGAGTGCCCTCCCATAATGAAACCACAATATAAACAACTTAATATGCTCTCTAGCTGCAGAAACAGAAAGTATAAATATGACAAATTTTCCAACTTATGTTGAAGTAATTACTCGCTTGGTCTTAATTATGTTTATTTTTTTAAAGTTCATTACTAAAAGACACAAGAAGTGAAAACCTTATACAATCTTATTAAAGGAACATAAACATTAATTTTGCTTTTGCTGTCATACGTTTCTTTTTCTTTACTTAAATATCTCATATCAATTTCCTACTTATTGTGACTATCTCTTTAAGATGTAGACTTTTACCTAATATCATTTGCAGATATCCTGAGACATTAAACTTTAAAAGAAACTATTATATATAATTTTCTTTTAAAAAATAAAATTAGGGACCCAGGAGATGGCTGATTTGGTTAAGTACCTGGCACTCAAGCATAGGATCTGACTTCAGGTGTCCAGCACACACATAAAACTCAAGCACAGCATCACACATCTGTAACCAGGAAGTAGAAGTGGGGCAGGGAACAGAAACAGGTAGGTCCCTGGAGTTCACTGCCTAGTCACCCTAGGCACCCTGTGAACCACAGCTTTAGTGAGCCTCCCTGTCTCACTTAAGGAGGGGAACAAAAGAGAAAGACATACTGACACTCACTATTGGCCTCCACATATATGTGCATGAACATCCATACCATGTACATATATGATATACATACATATACAAAGGAAATTTAAAATACATATATACATATATGTACATATATGTGTGTGTACACACACACAGACACACACACAAAGAAAAGGTTAAATACAATTTTAATCATGGGCTGGAGAGATGGCTCAGTGGTTAAGAGCACTGACTGCTCTTCCAGAGGTCCTGAGTTCAGTTCCCAAAAACCACACAGTAATTCACAACCATCTGCAATAGGGTCTGATGCCCTCTTCTGGTGCATCTGAAGAGAGTAATGGTATACTCATATACATAAAATACATAAATCATTAAAAAAAATTAATCATAATGTACCTCATTTACAACTGTGTCCATTTCTTTAATAAGTTACTTAAGCAAAGTTAGTTAAGACTAGCCCCAGGGTGGGCTTTAACAAATTCAAGGCCAACCTACATTACATAAAACCTTGACTAAAAAAAAAGAGGAAAGGGAGAAGAGAAAGAGGAGGAAGAAGAAGAGGAGGAAGAAGAAGAAGAGGAAGAGGAGAACAGGCTGCAGAAGTAGTAGTAGCAGCAGCAGCAGCAGCAAAAGACTAGCAGGCATCCTTTCTCATAGATGGGAATATCAGATATTGAAGAAAAAAAGACCTTACATAATACATGTTCTTTTCCCTTCTGATTTATTTTTAATGTGGATGCTAGGTTGATTAAATGCACTTGATGCAACTGCATATAAAATGATTCTGAGCAATTGTTATATTAGCATTTTTATCCTCTGCAAATCAGTAAGAATTTTAACTATCTGAAAATATTACTGTTAGAAAAATGTTAAAATGAAATGACACACACACACACACACACACACACACACATATATATATATATATATATATATATATATATATATATATATATATAATACCTGTTCTATAAAGTATGAGGTTATAATACATATGAATCATACCTAAATTTATACTTTTTAATATAGTCATACAGGATTTTGATAAGTTGTTCTTACCCAGTCAGCAGCACTCACATTTGAAATATCTGAAGGGTCCGTCGTCTCAGTCACCATTCCTACTGTCTCTGCTGGCACTCTCTCCTTGTCTGTTGGCAAAGCTTTGGTAGTTTGTGGAGTAACAGCAACACATACTGCATCATTGTGAATAGCTGGTATTTCAGAAGTATGCACTGAACTGTCTTGACTACTACCAGAATTCTTGACATCATCCAATATACTCACTGTGAACTAAAAACACATATTTTTAGAATAAGCCAGGGATGACTTTCAAATGGAACAAATATTAGATTCTGTAAGATCTAGTTCTACTTAACCTATCTACTTAACCTATCAAGTGAAGCAGTACTTACCTATCTAACAGAAAATTCCCCCCCCTCTCTCTCTCACACACACACACATACAAACACACGTGTGTGTGTGTGTGTGTGTGAAGCACAACAGAAGGAAAGAAGACATTCAGCTACAGAAACTTTATCTGTATGCCTACTATGTATTGAGCATCATCTTTGATATTCTCAGAAATGATGCTTTCCAAATTGCAACATTTTCTTTTAGTAGAATGGTTATTTATTATGCATGTCTGCATGAGTACACATATACACACATGTCATTGAGCATGTGTGATCCAAGGACAACATGTATGAATTGATTCTATACTTCTACTATATGGGTTCTAGGTATTAAACACAGGTCACTGGGCTTGGCAGCAAGTACCTTTATTTGTGAGTCATCTCACCAGGAACAGTAAGTTGGTTCTTAACAAGCACATCATATCTCCCACATGGAAATCTAGTCACATGCATAATACTGACCGTTACACTTATTTAACAAAATTTATGATTCAGTCTTTTGTGAACTATCTAATATCAAGTGGGAAGAGCAAGTATCCTGAAAATATTCTAAAAACATTTCTTACTATATTTTATTTTGGGTCAGTGTACTCAAAATATCAAATGTGTCCTCTTTGAAACATAACTTCATTATTTTGTTCCCCATCTAAGTAGGACTGAAGTATCCACAATTTGGTCTTCCCTCTTCTTGAGCTTCACCTGCTCTGTAATCATGTATCATGGATATTCCGAACTTTTTTCAAAATATCCACTTATCAGTGAGAACATATCACATGTGTTCTTTTGTGACTGGGTTACCTCACTCAGGATATTTTGTTCCATCCATTTGCCTAAGAATTTCATGAAGTCATTGTTTTTAATAGCTGAGTAGTATTCCATTGTGTAAATGCAAGTTTTCTATATCCATTCCTCCGTTGAGGGACATCTGGGTTGTTTCCAACTTCTGGCTACTATAAATGAGGCTGCTATGAACATAGTGGAGCATGTGTCCTTGTTATATGTTATAGCACCTTTTGGGTATATGCCCAGGAGTGGTATAGCTGGGTCCTCAAATAGTACTATGTCCAATTTTCTGAGGAACCATAAGACTGATTTCCAGAGTGGCTGTACTAGCTTGCAATCCCACCAACAATGAAAGAGTGTTCCTCTTTCTCCACATCCTTGCCAGCATCTGCTGTCACCTGAGTTTTTGATCTTAGCCATTCTGACTGGTGTGAGATGGAATCCCAGGGTCATTTTGATTTGCATTTCCCTGATGACTAAGGATGTTGAACATTTCCTTAGGTGCTTCTCTACCATTTGAGATTACTCAGTTGAGAACTCTTTGTTCAGCTCTGTATCCCATTTTTTATTAAGGTTATTTGGTTGTCTGAAGTGTAACTTCTTGAGTATATATTGTATATATTGGATATTGGATATTAGCCTTCTATCAGATATAGAATTGGTAAAGATATTTTCCTAATCTCTAAGTTGCCATTTTGTTCTTATGGCAGTGTCCTTTGCCATTGTCTATTTGTCTATAGTTGATTTTAGATCCTGAGCCATTGATGTTCTATTCAGGAAGTATTCCCCTGTGCTGATGTGTTTGAGGCTCTTTTCCAATTTCTCTCCTAATAAATTCAATGTATTTGGTTTTATGTGGAGGTCCTTGATCCACTTGGACTTGAGCTTTGTACAGAAGATAAGAATGGGTCAATTTGCATTTTTCTACATGCTGACTGCCACTTAAAACAGCACCATTTGTTGAATATGTTGTCTTTTTTCACTGCATGGTTTTAGCTTCTTTGTCAAAGATCACGTGACTATACGTATATGGGTTCATTTCTGGGTCTTCAATTCTATTCCACTCATCTACCTGTCTGTCTCTGTACCAATACAATGCTGTTTTTAATCACTATTTTTCTGTAGTAGATCTTGAAGTCAGGGATGGTGATTCCCCAGAAGTTCTTTTATTGTTGAGAATAGTTTGTGCTATATCCTGGGTTTTTTGTTGTTCCAAATGAATTTGAGAATTGCTCTTTCTATCACTGTGAAGAATTGATTTGGAATTTTAATAGGGATTGCATTATAGATGGCTTTTGGTAAAATGGCCATTTTTACTCTGTTAATCCTGCCAATCCATGAGCATGGGAAATCTTTCCATCTTCTGAGGTCTTCTTCAATTTCTTTCTTCATAGACTTGAAGTTCTTGTCCTACAGACCTTTCACTTGCTTGGTTAGAGTCACACCAAGGTATTTTATACTATTTTTGACTATTGAAAAGGATGTCATTTGATTAATTTCTTTCTCAGCCCATTTACAGTTTGAGAAGAGGAAGATTTGAAAGAGACATCCTACAGTAGTCTCATGGGGGAAAAAGGTTGAGTTAAGACAAGACATCTAAACAACCATTGTGTCTCTTCATGCAATTTATATACTTTAGATTTAATATCCCCTATTGCCGACTCAAGAATAATTCACATATGACCAAAAGAAATGCAAAAATACAAAAAGATAGTAGCATTAGCTTAGAAGGCTTACATATCCATTTGTAAATCTAATTTAATAAATATAAGCAAGTATATTTTCACATTCCAGCAGAATAAAAAAACGATGCTTTGTGTTCCAATTATACTTCAGGTCAAAGAAGTCAAACCTAAAATTTTGAACTTAATGCTCACATAACTTCTAAATAAACATTGATAAACACTACAGTGGCCATAAAGCTCCAAGTTTAATAAACTGTTTCTAAAAATATTAAACATGGCTAAGTCTCACAAACTACTCTAGAAATCCTACTATTGGTCAGAACTTGGCATCCAACGTGTTGATTTTTACATAAACATCACTTAAATTGGATGACACTATTTACAGTGTCATCAACATTATTTACCTGTCAGTCATTGCGGTTTATAATCTTTACAATATTTATATTAGCATTACTGATGCTAATAAACAGTTGTTTATTAAAGACTCAATATCATGCCCAGGATCATAGGCGAAGAGGTGACAACAACTGCCCCAACACTGGGAATAACTGAGTCTCCCGGGTTCCAAGGACACAGGAACCCCTGCCTGCCCAGTGGCATAGGTTCCTTCTGGTCTGAGATGGTACCCTGAGCAGACTTTGGGTGCTGCCTCTGCACCCAGTCCCACAACACCCAGAGGAAGCTCTAACACACCCAGGATCACTGGATCTTGGGAGCTTGATCATACCAGAATTTCAGAATCCCAGAGGCAGGTTGACTACCAGGAGCTCTAACACACCCAGGATCTCAGGATCAGAGGATCCCAGAATCACAGGAACCCAGGGACAGCTGGACTCTCTCATGAGTTTTGACACAATGAGGATCACAGGAGCAACAAGCTCCAGTCAGAGACAGGAAGGGCAGGTAGCACTAGAGATCACCATTTGGAGAGAGGCAAGCACAAGAACATAAGCAGCAGAAACAAAGATTACTTAGCATCATCAGAACCCAATTGTCCCACCATAGCAAGTTCTGGACACTCCATCACACAGGATAAGCAAGATTCAAATTTAAAATCATTTCTCATGATGATGATAGAGCACTTTAAGAAAGACATTAATAACTCCCATAAAGAAATACAGGAGAACACAGGTAAGCAGGTAGAAGCCCTTAAAGAAGAAACACAAAAATCCCTTCAAGAATTACAGGAAAACACTACCAAACAGGTGAAGGAATTGAACAAAACCATCCAGAATCTAAACATGGAAATAGAAACAATAAAGAAATCACCAAGGGAGACAACCCTGGAGATAAGAAAACCTAGGAAAAAGATCAGGAGTCATAGATGCAAGCATCACCAACAGAATACAAGAAAGAGAAGAAAGAATCGTAGGCGCAGAAGATACCATAGAAAACATTGACACAACTGTCAAAGAAAATGAAAAAATGCAAAAAGCTCCTAACACAAAACATCCAACAAATCCAGGACACAATAAAAGACTAAACCTAAGGATAGTAGTTACAGAAGAGAATAAAGATTCCCAACTTAAAAGTCCAGAAAATATCTTCAACAAAATTGTAGAAGAAAACTTCCCTAACCTAAAGAACGAGATGCCCATATATATACAAGAGGCCTACAGAACCCCAAATAGATTGAACCAGAAAAGAAATTCTCCCATAATAGTCAAAAGACCAAATGCACAAAATAAAGAAAGAATATTAAAAGCAGTAAAGGAAAAAGGACAAGTAATATATAAAGGCAGACCTATCAGAATCACACCAGACTTCTCAACAGAGACTATGAAAGCTAGAAGATTCTGGGCAGATTTCATATAAACCCTAAGAGAACACAAATGCCAGCCCAGGCTATAATACCCAGCAAAACTCTCAATTACCATAGATGGAGAAATCAAGATATTCCATGACAAAACCAAATTTACACAATATCTTTCCACAAATTCAGCCCTACAAAGGATAATAGATAGAAAACTCCAACACAAGGAAACTATACCCTAGAAAAAACAAGAAAACAATCTTTCAACAAATCCAAATGAAGATAGCCACACAAACATAATTCCACCTCTAATAACAAAAGTAACAGGAAGCAACAATCACTGTTCCTTAATATTTATTAACATCAATAAACTTAATTCGCCAATAAAAAGACATAGGCTAATGGACTGGATATATAAACAGGATCCAGCACTTTGCTGCATACAGGAAATGCACCTCCGTGACAAAGACAGACACTACCTCAGAAAACAATTTTCAAAGCAAATGATCCCAAGAAACAAGCTGCAGTAGCCATTCTAATATTCTAATATTGAACAAAATTGACTTTCAACCAAAAGTTATCAAAAAAGATAAGGACACTTAATACTCGTCAAAGCAAATTCTACCAAGATGAACTCTCAATGATGAACATCTATGCTCCAAATGCAAGGGCACCCACATTCATAAAAGACACTTTATTAAAGCTCAAAGCACACATTGTACCTGATACAATAATAGTGAGAGACTTCAACACCACACTCTCAGCAATGAACAGATCATGGAAAAAGACTAAACAGAGACACAGCAAAACTAACAGAAGTTATGAACCAAATGGATTTAAGAGGTATCTTTAGAACACTTCATGGTAATACAAAGGATTATACCTTCTCAGCAACTCATGATATCTTCTCCAAAACTGACCATATAGTTGGTCACAAGAAAGGTCTCAACAGTTATAAGAAGACTGAAATAATCCCATGTATCCTATCAGACCACAAAAGGGTAGTCTTCAATTAACAACAAAAACAACAGGAAGCCCAAATACACATGGAAGCTGAGCAACACTCTACTCAATGATAACTTGGTCAGGAAAGAAATAAAGAAAAAAAAAAAAAGAGGTTTTAGAATTTAATGAAAAAGAAGGCTTGTCATACCCAAACTTATGGGATACAATGAAAGCAGTACTAAGAGGAATAGCTCTAGGTGTCTACAAAAAGAAACTGGAGAGAGCACTAGCAACTTGAAAGCATACCTGAAAGCTCTAGAACAAAAAGAAGCAAATACACGCAAGAGGGGTAGACAGCAGAAAATAATCAAACTCAAATAATCAAGCTGAAATTAACCAAGTAGAAACAAAAAGAACTATACAAAGAATCAACAAAAGCATGAGCTGGTTCTTTAAGTAAACCAACAAGCTAGGTAAACTCTTAGCCAGAGTAACCAGAGGGCACAAAGACAGTATCCAAATTAATAAAAATCAAACTGAAAAGGGAGACATAACAACAGAGACCGAGGAAATTCAAAAAATCATCCTACTACAAAAGCGTATACTCAACAAAACTGGAAAATCTGGATGAAATAGACAATTTTCTAGACAAATACCAAGAACCAAAGTTAAATCAGGATCAGATAATCCATGTAAACAGTCCCATAAGCCTTAAAGAAATATCAACAGTCATTAAAAGTTTCCCAACCAAAAAAAGCCTAAGACCAGATGGTTTTAGTGCAGAATTCTATCAGACCTTCAAAGACCCAATACCAATACTCTTCAAACTATTTCACAAAAGAGAAACAGGAGGAACACTACCCAATTTGTTCTATGAAGCCACAACTACGCTTATACCTAAACCACCCAAAGACCCAACAAAAAAAGAGGACTTCAGACCAATTTCCCTTATGAATATTGATGGAAAAATACTCAATAAAATTCTCGCAAACTGAATCCAAGAACACATCAAAACAATCATCCATCATGATCAAGTAGGCTTCATCCCAGGAATGCAGGGATGGTTGGATATACAGAAATCCATCAACATAATCCTCTATATAAATAAACTCAAAGTAAAAAAAAAAAAAAAACCACACACGATCATCTCATTAGATGCTGAGAAACAAAATTCAACACCCCTTCATAGTAAAACTCATGGATCGATCAAGAATTCAAAGCCTATACCTAAACATAGTAAAAGCAATATACAGCACACCAATTGCCAACCTCAAACTAAATGTAGAGAAAATGAAACAATTCCACTAAAACCAGGGACAAGAAAAAGCTGCCCACTCTCTCCCTACTTATTCAATATAGTACTCAAAGTCCTAGCCTGGGCAATTAGACAACAAAAGGAAGTCAAAGGGATACAAATTGAAAAGAAAGAAGTCAAAATATCAGTATTTGCAGATGATATTGTGACTATTGTGAAGGGTGTTGTTTTTCTAATTTCTTTCTCAGACTGTTTATCCTTTGAGTATAGGAAGGCTACTGATTTTTTTTAGTTTATTTTATATCCAGCCACTTTGCTGAAGTTGTTTATCAGGTTTAAGTGTTTTTTGGTAGAATCTTTGGGCTCACTTAAGAGCACTTTAGAGCAATTCTCAAGTTCATTTGGAACAACAAAAAACCAAGGATAGCAAAAACTATTCTCAACAATAAAAGAGTATCTTGGGGAATCACTATCCCTGATCTCAACCTGAATTATAGAGTAATAGTGATAAAAATTGTATGGTATTGGTACAATGACAGGCAGATAGATTGATGGAATAGAACTGAAGACCCAAAAATAAATCCACACACATATGGTCAGTTTATCTTTTACAAAGAAGCTAAAACCATCCAGTGGAAAAAAAGACCACATATTCAACAAATGGTGCTGGTTCAATTGGCAGTCAGCATGTAGAAGAATGAAAATTGATTTGTTCTTATCTCCTTGTACAAAGCTCAAGTACACGTGGATTGAAGACCTCCACTTATAACCAGATACACTAAAACTAGTAAAAGAGAAAATGTTGAAGAGCCTCAAACACATGGGCACAGGGGAAATTTTCCTGAACAGAACATCAAGGATTTACACTCTAAGATCAACAATAGACAAAAGGGATCTCATAAAATTGCAAAGTTTCTGTAAAGCAAAGGACACTGTCAATGGGACAAAGTAGCAACCAACAGATTGGAAAAAGATCTTTATCAATCCTACATCCTATACAGTGGTAATATCCAATATATACAAAGAACTCAAGAAGTTAGACTCCAGAGAACAGAATAATCCTATTTAAAAATGGGGTACAGAGTTAAACAAAGAATTCTCAACTGAGGAATCTTGAATGGCTGAGAAGAAATGTTCAACATCATCATTAGTCATCAGAAAAATGCAAAGCTCAGGATATGGAAGATACAATTCACAGACCACATGAAGCTCAGAAAGAAGGAAGACCAAAGAGTGGATACTTCGGTCCTTCTTTGAAAGGCTAACAAAATACTCACAGGAGGAAATACAGAGAAAAAGTGTGGAGCAGAGACTGAAGGAAAGGCCATCTAGAGAATGCCCCACTTGGGGATCCATCCCATATACAGTCACCAAACCCAGATACTATTGTGGATGTCAAGAAGTGCATGCTGACAGGAAAATGATATAGCTGTCTCCTGAGAGCCTTTGCCAGAGCCTAACAAATACAGAGGCAGATGCTCGCAACCAACCATTGGACTGAGCACTGGGTCCCCAATGGAGGAGTTAGAGAAAGAACTGAAGGAGCTGAAGAGGTTAACACCATAGGAAGAACAACAATCTCCTAGAGCTCCCAAGGACTAAACCACCAACCAAAGAGTACACATGAAGGGACCCATGGCTACAGCAGCATATGTAGCAGAGGATGGCCTTGTTGGTCATCAATGGGAAAAGAGGCCCTTGGACTTGTGAAGGCTTGATGCCCCAGTGTATGGGAATGCCAGGGCAGGGAGCTGGGCATGGTGCTGCACACTGTGATCCCAGCATTCAGGGGAGATAAAGGCAAATGAACTTCTGTGAGTTCCAGGGTAGCCTAGTCCACACAGAAAGTTCCAGGCTCACCAGGACTACGGAGTGACACAGGAGCCTTGTATGGCTGTTCCCCGAGAGGTTCTACCAGCATCTAATGAATACAGATGCAAATACTTGCAGCCAATCTTTGGACTGAGCTCAGGGACCTCAAGAGAAGAGCTAGGGAAAGGACTGAAGGAGCTGAAGGGGACTGCAACACATATGAAGAACAACATCAACTAACTGCACTACCCAAAGACTAAACCACCAACACAAAAGTTGAGCCATGTACATATGTAGCAGAGGATAGTCTTATCTGACATCAGTGGGAGGGAGGCCCTTGTGGAGGTTTGATGCCCAAGCATAGGAGGATGCTAAAGCAATGAGGCAGAGGTAGGTGAGTGGGTAGAGAAGCACCCTCATAGAGGCAAAGGGAAGGGGAAAGAGGGGGAAGTGTGGTGGGGTGTTTGTGGAGGGTTAAACAGGAAGGGAGATATCATTTGAAATGTAAATGAATAAAAATCAATTATGTGTATATGTATTCACACAGAAACATACACATACACTATTTTCTACACATCTAGGGCTCATACACCATGTCTCATATTAGAACACAATGTAAGGTATCACCTCAAAGAAGCCTGCAATCTCACAAAGAGAGAAAACACAGATAGTAAATACTGTAATATTAAGAGCCTTGTCATGGACAGGCTTGGCAGTGTAGACCTGTGGCTTCAGGTACTCAGGAGGCTGAAAGAGGATCACAAGTTCAAAATCAGCCTGGGCTACAAAGTAAAGTCAAGGTCCACCTGAGCCCCTTGGTAACATCCTATCTCAAAAGAAAAACTTAAAAACACAATGTAGCTCTGTGGTAGAGCACTCACCTGGTATGTGCATAACACCAAGGTTCATTTACCAACACCAAACATTAAAAATAAAAAAAAAAAAAAAAAACAAGACCAGGAAGTTAAGAATTATTTCCAATGGGGAAAATATCTTTAGGATAAAGATTAATTTAAACAGTAAATACCATTCTAAACTGAAAATATAACAACTATTTTATAAGTGATTTTTTGATTCTTTCTTCTAAACAAAGAATTTATTATTGTTTATTTTATATAACAATTACACCAAATAAATGAGAAACTTTATATAAATATATATATATATGTATATATATATTTATAAGTTTCATCTAGAAAGCATATTAGTTCATAGATCAAAGTGAAAAAATACTAGGAACCTTAAGTTAAAAAATATACTTAACATTGACAGTTGTAGACAGTTAAAGCAAAACAATATTTCAATGTCATTTTTTAACTTTCCTGTCTTTTTAAAAAATGTTTTATTGGTTATTCTATTTATTTACATTTCAAATGTTATCCCCTTTATCAGTTTCCCCTCTACACAAACCCTATCCCACCCTTTTCCCCCTGCCTCTATGAGAGTCCTCCACATCCACCTACCCACCCACTCCTATCTCACCGCCCCAGCATTCCCCTACACTGGGTCATCAAGCCTTCACAGGACCAAGGGCCCTCTCACTGATACCAAATAAGGCCATCCTCTGCTACATATGCAGCTGGAGCTATGGGTCCCTCCGTGTGTATTCTTTGGTTGGTGGTTTAGTCTTTGGGAGCTCTGGGGGGTCTGGTTGGTGGCTATTGTTGTTCTTACTATGGGGTTGCAAACCCCTTAAGCTCCTTCAGTCCTTCTCCTAACTTCTCCATCGGGGTCCCTGTGCTCAATCTGATGGTTGGCTGCAAGCGTCCACATCTGTATTGGTCAGGTTCTGGCAGAGCCTCTCAGGAGACAGCTATATCAGGCTCCTGTCAGCAAGCACTTCTTGGCATCAGCAATAGTGACTGGGTTGGTGGCTCCATATGGGATGAATCCCCAGGTGGAGCAGTCTCTGGATAGCCTTTCCTTCAGTCTCTGCTCCACTCTTTGTCCCTGCATTTCCTTTTGACAGAAGCAATTGTGGGTTAAAATTTTTGAGAAGGATGGGTGGCCCTATTCCTCAATTGGTGCTGTGCCTAACCTCTCCATATGGTCTCTACAGGTTCTCTAGAAAAAAGTCCAAAGTGTGGATGCTTCAGTCCAGCTTAGAAGGGGAAACAAAATAATCATGGGAGGTAAAAAGTGGGAGGGACTTGGGAGGAAGAGAGGTTGGGGAGAGGGCAAAAGGGGGAGCAGGATCAGGTGTGGGAGGAGACAGGGGAGATGTACAGAGGGTCAGGAAATTGAACAGAGGTGTGTAGCAATGAGGGATGAAGGCAGCCATCAAAAAGTTCCAGAGGCCAGGACCCAATGGGGATGACATCAATGTCCTTTTATAATGATATTAAACCCCAAATGAAGCAAGAGAACACCATCTGAGCTGATTAATATGATCTTGTCAAATTACAATCATTGTGGCATTAAGTATAATCAATTTATTTCTGACACAAATGGATAAAACAAGCTGAACTACAAAGAATGAATAAACAAAGAACACTGTTTATGAAGCAAAACAAAACCAAAGCCACAATGAGTTCTTCCAGACATGTCAAGGATGAAAGCCTGAGACAGATGAGGAGCTGTCCCTATGAAAACCACTACTACAAGATTCTGGATATGATCCTAAATCAGAAACAATCTACGAAGAGCATCATTAGAACCATGCACAGTAATGTGTTCTTGCAGTCCCAGAACTCTAAAAGCTGAAAAGAGATGATCATGAGTTTAAGGCCACCTTGGGTTACACAGCCCAACTATATCAAAATTAAAAAGCAAACAACAAAAGCAGTCAGGCATGGTAGGACATCACTGCACTGTCGACCTTTGAAGGGGTAAGCAAGAGAATAGTTAAGTTACAGGCTAGCTTGGGCTACATAGTAAAGCCCCATCTTTAAACCATAAACAAAGGGATGGGCAAGATGGCTCAGTGGGTAAAATGCCAAGCCTGATGACCTGAGTTCAAAACCCCAAACCATGATAGTAGGAGACAATCAACTCATATAAGATGTCCTCTGAAATCTTCAGGTATACCATGACACACACTAATAATAAGTACACTATTGAAAAACAATTTTTAAGCCTTTAAATTTTTAATATAATACTAAAAAGCTGATATAATAAGAAAAATTTAAATATTGACTATACATTAGATATTATACAAATGTTATATTCACTTTAACATAACATGAAAGAATCTAACATATACTGAATCTATCCTAGAAGATACATGTTATGGTATAAAAGTGGATGGCTTTCAGAGTGGCACATGAATCTCAAGTGTTTAGCATAGTATAAGCAGACATGCAGGCAGAGTAAAAAGAAAATGTAATAAATGTTAATATGTGAATCTAAGTAGGGGGTATATTCAACCAATCTAATCTGAAACTTTTCTTAAGATCTCAAATTATAGAGACAAAGGCTGAAGTGGAGAGGATAAGTCATTCTAGCACTCACAGACATGTTTAAACACAGCAGTGAGAATTTTCAAAATACATTACCTGAGTTCTCTCAGAAAATGGATGGTCAGAAGAGTGTATTGAGTCTTTAGAGAGGGATTCAACAGTAGAACATCTGCCTTCAGCAAGTTTCCCTTTCTGTATGCTTTCTTCAGGTAAAAGGCACATGTTTTCCTTATAACTGTCATCCTTTGACCTTAAGGTTTCTGTCACTAGTGAAACTTTTGGCATCACTGCTGTCGATCGGGAACGAACTGGCCGACCTCTTTGAACAGTCTCCCAACCCTCAGCATCTTTCCGTTCTATGTAATTAAGGGAAGAAATTAAATCAAATTTTCTTTAGATGATAAAAATATTAGAGAACCTATAAAAAGAAACGTTTTCCAATTTAATTTCATTAATTTCTCCTTCCCTATTGTTTTTTCTAAAATATTTTAAGGCAAATTTTAGACATTATTGCACTGTAATTATTTAATCTGCTTAACAAAAAACACCTTCAATTCTACAGAATACCCAGCAAAAGGAATAATGATGTAAGTCATATCAATTCTATACTCAATATTTAACCATGCTTAACTTTATCAAAAAATACTACATGTTTTTAAGTATATTTTGTTTATACTTAAATATAAATGCAAACTGAACAAGAAATCATAAAATGAGTAAGAACAACACAAGGAGAGAAAACTGAATTACAAAATTAAAAGTTTAATTAAAGATTTCAGTTTCTAGTTAATTCAGCCAGTTCCTACTCAAACCATGATGATTAATCAATAACTTCATTATTTAGAAGAAAGAAAAACACTACCAAAAAGTTGAACCTAACCCACTAGACAAGACAGCCAACACAAACACTATCATATAATTTAAAAATTGAAGCAAGTAAAAAGGGGTATTTCAAACTATAAACTATATCAATGTCTCTTTGAAAAAAAAAAGGCTACAGACAAATTACACCTTCACTGAACCTTCAGTGAAAATTATATTGATAAGTTATTCCCATAATAGCGATTGTTTAAGGACAGACAGCTAAAACTGTCTGAGACACTGAAAACATACTATTAGAACAAAAGTATAAAAACTAAAATTCACATCTCCTTTCACAATCTTATACATATAAAATTTCCAATATTACAAATGTCATTTGTAAAATTGCATTAAATTCAACTCAATACAACCACTATTTGAAAAAGAATTAAAATATCCCATCTAGTTGTGATACATCAATGTATTTATAACAGTATTTAATGCATAAATGCTTGGTTAGAATATTTACATCAGTGATTAAGAGACAATCTTCCTGTAATTTCCATATTAGTTCTTGATGTTAAGATTATGCTAACATCATAAAATATGACCTTTTTTACCTTAGGATAAATTTCCATAGACTTGTTATTTTTATTTTACAAGTTTAGAAGAATTCATAGGTACAGCCATCTTGACATAAAATCTTTTTGGGAAAAGATATTTCAGATTCATATTTTTTCAAGATAATTATAAAGTGTCTTTAAGCTTCTTCTAACTTACATAAATTTGAAGTTGTGTTTTTAATAATTTTTTCGATTTCTTCTGATTTTCTGAATCTGAGGTATGCTGCTGCTTTAATAGCCTATTACTACCTGTCAACACTGGCACTTTCTCTATGTTATTCCTTAGCTTTTCCCTGATACGTACCTTTATCTCTTTTATTCCTTCATCCACATGACTAGAGATTGGTCATTTTATTCATCTATTTTAAAAATACCTCTTAAATTTATAGCTATCTATATATTTTTCTTTTAAAAATCCTTAGACTTTAACCTTTCTTCTGTAACTACAAAAGAAGGATATTTAGTTTTCCTTCATCTCCATAATTCATCTCCACCTTCATTTTTCAAATTTTCACTGAGATGTCCTTCCTGATACCATCCAGATGTATCTTATGAAGTCCCAATTTTTCAGAATTATACAGCTATCTTTTTGTATTTTTTTCTAACTTAATTCCATGTGAGTAGTAACAAAATATGCTTTATTTCTAGTTTATGGAAGGTATACTCATGAAGATCACATAAATTTTCAAGAGCTGGTTCTTTCTACCATGTGGATTCGTCCCAGGTACAGAACTCAGGCCATGATGCTGGATGGCGAGTGGCGAGTTCTTTACACACTGAGCTTTCTTGACAGCTGCAGCACTCCTACCTCATATCTCCCAATTGATTTAAATCACCTGAAATTTCACAAGACTTTCTAACAACTCAGCATGTTTTAATTTGAGTAAATGTTTCATGTATGCATGCATACAAATTTAGACTGAATAGTTCAGGCCATAAAAAAAAGAACTTCAATGAAAATTGGCCTTTTTCTTGCCAAAAACAGCCATAAAAACTAGACAAAATAGATAAATGAACTGTATAAATAAAGGTGCTGGGAAGCAGCCAGCATAAGCATGTCTTAAGAATCTACAATTCCTGAGTGAAGGGAATGGCAGCATCAGACTCATGTTCATGTTAGCATTCTGACTGAAGATACTTGGCAATGAGAGTACAGGAATTGTCTTCTAGCAAAAGCCAGCATTCCTGCACTGGCATTAGAGTCCAGAGACAATGTATTACAGAAAGTGATACTACAGAGAAATAAGTGCCCCCCCCCCCAAAAAAAAAATCTGCATTCAGTGTTCCCCAAGGTGTTGACAACTATTCAACTTTTCATATACAAGACAAGGCTCCCAACAAGCAGCAGAAAGAAGCAGCTGGGACGTTAACAAGCTAAGCAGAAATTGAAGTAACTACAATTCTTGGAAACAAAAAGGAATTCAGGGATGTACTGGGTTTTCTGAATACTCAGGGGTTTTCAGTGGAAATCTCTAAAGGAGTAAAAGACTTTAACAGAATCTCAAGCCAAACTCTGTTAGGATTAGGAAGACAGTACTCTGCAACTTCTCTATCATCCTGCAGCTAGAAGAAAGAAACCTTTAATCCTTCTTCCTCTCCCTCCCTCTCCTCATAGAGAGAGAGAAAGAGAGAGAGAGAGAGAGAGAGAGACAGACAGACAGACAGACAGACAGACAGACAGACAGACAGAGGTTGATTGTGTGATTGTAGGCTCCCCCTACTGCTTTCATATTTGTTTTATTATTTATGCTGTCTGTGCTGGTGCCCATGACAGTCAGAGAACAAGTTTCAGGAGTCAGTGCTCTCCTTCCACTAAAGTACCAAGGAATAGAACTCAGGTCATCAGGCTGCCTGCTATTAAGGTCTAGAACTCTACATCAGCCTTTTCATTGTTATGGCTATAATGACTACCACTTGTTACTGTTGTGGCTGCTATCAACATGACAACCACTGCCACTGTCTCCTCCTCATATTACCAGCTTGGCCCTCTGGTTACATACAGCCTGGAGAGACTGGGATGTAAACGTAGGATTATATTCTTGAACCATTCACAATATTGTTCCAAGTTCTACACTAGTCTCAAGTCTGGCATAAGGTCCAAATGTAGGCTTTCAATTATAACAAGTCAGGGGGCTTCTGTTGAAAGAGAGGACAGTTTATTCTCCCACCTAGGCCTTCTTGAGAATTGTTGCAGGAGAAAAAGTCACCAAGGCTAGTCATAGCTGAAGTTGATGCAAGTTGTCTGAAGTAGCCATCGTTAGTACAGAGTCTTCTGAAATAGGAGTCATAGCTTCAGGTACAGTGGTCCTTACAGCTGAAATAAAGCATCCCTGAATGACAGATGATGATTTAAAACAACAGACTGACTTGGAGGCAAACTCTTGACTTGCCAAAAGCTGTTTTCAGCTTCACACTTGAAGCAGACAGACATTAAAATGGATCTGATTCTCCCCTGAAGTTGAGTGGTGGCTTCCCAAGCACATAAATGGTGAATGGTTGAATAGTCAGTTTGCTGTGCTAGCTGGATTAATGCATCTATACATCCGGATTGAAATGAACCACACGAAGAAGCAGCAGCTCTAGGAATTAGGAAAAGATGACAAGGACAGCTACAGAGAAGGCCAGAGAGTTAAACTTACTAAAACCTATGTTAAAGAAAGTGCATGCAATTCCAGTGTTTGGGGCCTTCGTTAGTTTGCTTGTGGTTTTTTTTTTTTTTTTTTTTTGGTTTGATTTTGTTTTTTTTTTTTTCCAGGTACAGCTCTTTCAAAATATCTGTGAGGCATGTGAAAAGACCCAACAGGAAAAAAGACAGGGATGACTAGCAGATCCTGAAAGCCTCTTAACTTTTTAGCTGATTCAAATCCTAACGTGCACCCAAACATGAATACCTGTCTGTAAGAAAGTAGACTTTTAAGTTGGGCATTTGAGATGATTCTACGGTTTTATCACAAATGTGTGATTCAACATAGATTTACATTTGATCTTCTATTCTGGTATCACCACTTACTCTGGTTAGATAGCATTTTTTGCATTTTTAACATCAATCAGTGTTTTATGTAGTTTTGAAAACTTTTTATTGTTTGAGCATACGTGCATATAACGTGTCTGCCAAATCTACTTCTATTCTCTCCTCTCTTATTCCTCCCTTATCCATCTACCTTAATGTGCTCTTTATAAACCTACTGGGTCTACCTAGTGTTAAATTCTGCATGGATATAGGATATGAGAGAGTCACTGCACATATTCATAGCTCATAACAGCTGAGACTATATACACAAGGGCAGAACAAGATGAAAAAATTCAGAGTGGGTGGAGAAAAGGGCTGATGAAACCTACCCCTAGTCCAGATACATTTGCCAACTGATGGGAAAAAAAAAAAACCCAGTTTTCTTCGGGGATGTGACCCATCTTCCATTGGATGGTCCTACACACAGAATCCATATTTTGAATGATAAAAAGTAATTTATGAATGTATCAGCTGGCTTAATAGTAGACTACACTAGTAGAATACAAAGTAGAATAGTTTGTGTAGTAGAATACAAAGCAGAGGATCAACATGTTAGAATACACAGCCCTACCAAGTATTCAGATTTAAGTATCAGAAGCAAAAAGAACAGTGAGGAATACATACAATTTATTAAACATGTCAACCATAGTAAGCTTGTTAAACCTTCAAAATTCAGTTGATGCATCAACATATTTATAACAGCATTTAATGCATAAATGCTTGGTTAGAATATCTGCTGTTTAAAAGACAATCTTCCTGTAATTTACATATTAGGCATATTTTGTTCATGAAAACACTCTGCTATTTCCATAAACATGCTATGTAACCAACACAGAGGGATAGGTTTGTGTCTTTCTACAGTTAGGATTTATTGAGTAACAATAAATTCACAATGTATGGCAGTGCAAGTGACAGGAATGTGCCGGGTATTTTTTCACTTTCTTTGACAGTTCTGGCCAAGTCAGACAGATTTTTATTTCCAATTTTAATCACTAACATTAATTCTCAGGTTACAAATTACACATCACACAAAAAAGGTACCTATCTGTATATAAACATGTAAGGTACAAAAAACCCCGAAAAGGATGAGAAGCAAGAAATTTTATGGAGTTCAAAAAGCCCTAAAAAATCAAATCTAAAAAACTAATAGGGATGCAGAGGACTCTATGCCAGGAAGGTAACATGGCAAAGTGAGCAGCAGCAGCCACGGAAGTGTTGAAACTGTGGAAGGCTATTTGAAGTTGGACTAAATGCATTTTGCATTATGTCATGGCCACAAGACAATGGAGGCCAGGGAACAGAAAGCAGTGGTTTGAATGAGATATCTCCTACATTTCAGGCATTTGAATACTTAAGTCTCTGTTTGGTAGCTGTTTGGGGAGGACCTTAGTCCTGACCCCTACCACCCATGTAAAAACTGAAGATGGTAGCACAAGCCAGTGCTGTGAGGCAGAGACAGGAGGATCTCAGGGAATGGATGACCAGCCACTCTAGCCAACTAGTTAGTTCTAAGTTCAGTGAGAGCCCCTGTCTTAAAAAACGGGATGGAGAACAATATAGGAATACACCTGACATCAACTTTTAGCTTCCAAAATATAAAAGAGATGGGAAAGAAGAAAGAAAAGAAGGGAGGGAGGGAGGGAGGGAGGGAATTTAACAGTGTAGTCTTTCTCTGCTTTGCATTTTGTATTACAAACATTCATTCTGCCGTATCTCAAAGCCCAGAGTCACAGTGCTTATACAGTGCACTCTTGGGACAGTCCAAGTTTACTCCTTCTCAGGCTCCCCACTGCTCCCTGAAGGCCCAGGTGTCCATCAGGGATGATTTTCTTTCTATCCCAAAAGTTCTCTGCAGAGAACTGTGCTCTGAGCACAGATCTGCTGTTTACAACTTTCCAAAACTTTTGCCTGAAAATGACCTTATTTTATCTTGGTTCTGTACATTGTTTTAGCTCTGTCTTCCAGCATTATAAACATATTGTTCCACTGTACTCAGTATTCACAGTTCCTCTTGTAAGGTCAGCTACACAATGTTATTTTCATTCCTTTTTGGTTTCTGTAATTACTTGTAAGGATTTTCTATTTCTTTAATTTTCAATATTTTTATTATATTGTATTCAGATAAAATTTATTTTGTATTTTTCCTGCTTGGGACTCAGAGGCTTTCTTAAGCATAGCACCTGATTTCTTTTAGCAGTTTGGGAAATTTATGTAATTTCTTCTGATGCAGTTTTGTAATACCCCTGCACCTTTTCTGTAGATTTCATGTATCTCCCTTCACATTCTTCTCTTCATATCTTTCCTCTTTTGTCTCTCTTTGTTAACCTTGATATTTTTGCTGTCTTCAGAGTTAATTTATTGCTGAAGTCCTCAAATGTTTTCCATTGTTGTTGGTGAGACAAGGTTTCATGACATGACTCAAGCTAGCCTGAACCAGCTATGTAGATCAGACTAGCCTCAAATTCATGATCCTGTATCATTCCTCTAGGATGATGCTAACACACCTAGCTCATTTTCAATTTCTTAGTATTATCATCCTCCTAAATTCTTTACTTTAAAGAATTTTCAAGTCTAGACTAGTGGCTCTCATCCTGAGATTCTCATCACTGGTTGGTTAATAAATTAATAAATTAATTAATTAATTAAAAAGTCTGGACAAGTGGCTCTCATCCTGAGATTGCCATGACTGGTTAATTAATTAATTAATTAATTAATCAAATCTTTGGCTCTCTGTGCTGTTTTGTTTTTTTCTAGTGGTAACTGGGTCTGAGAAACATAATCTTTTTTTAAAGACCTTGCATGTTTAAAAGTATAGAAATCTCTTCTCAATTTTAATGAGTAATTTAGTTAGCTATAATCTCTAGAGTATGAGTTAATTCTCTTTCAGAATTTTGAAGATTATAAAATTTTATTTGTAGCATCTAAACATTGAATTGATGGGGTCAACCAAACTTGGATTTTTCCCCCCTCTGAAACTGTAGGTTAAATAAACTCCTTTTGTTTAAAAAGCATATATCCCGATATTATGCTATAGCAACGAAAAAGAGACTAGTACAGAACTCTTGTCTACTACTAATTTGCAACAAATCTACTTGTACAAAAAAATCAGGACAATATATTTGGTAAAAGGAAAGAATAATATTTAAAATGAGCCAACATGACTGAGATCAAAATAGAAAAATAAAATGAAATACATCCATAGCACCAAAAAAGAAATGTCTAGGAGTCAACCCAGGACATCCCAATTGCTAGGAAAGCACTCTATCAATGAGTTACTACACTGCAAGCCTACAGTTTATGGTTTTAACTAATAGAGATGAATATGACATAAAATAAGGGCAAGTTTGCGATTATTTGGCTGTTTGGTTTGGTTTTCAAGACAAGATTTCTCCACATAGCCCTGGCTATCTTGGAATTCACTCTGTAGATCAGGCCAGCCTCAAACTCACAGAGATCTATCTGCCTCTGCCTCCTAGGTGCTGGGAGATTAAAGATGTGTACCCCAACTGTCCAGCACAGACAAGTTTTAAAATGAATAAATATCTCTTTCTAACTATAGGCAGATAAAACACGAGTAAGTAAAAAAATTAAAAAGAGGAACTCAAAATCACTTGCCATTTTTCCGAGAAGTTTTCTGCACTATCATTGGTGCACAGGGTTGAGCAGGTGTTACCTCAGAAGTGGTAGAACCAGTGTGATGAGCCTTTACCTTGTCAGCCCAACTGACACCTGTGGGAGCCAGACCTGGGGCAGTTACTGCACCAGGTAAATTCCTATTGAGAAAGGGAAACACATGTGATCAATTAAATATCAAAGTAATTATTGTGAAAATATGCCATTATATGTAAATACCTAAATCTTTCTTGCCATTACTAGTTTTTATAAGTAACAATGCATGTCATCCTTAACACAGGCACTACAAAAACTGTTCCTTCTTCTCTGTGTATGTTTCTTTCACAAACTATGAACATGATGCTTCATTGGCAATATTCAATTTTGTCTCCTTGAAAATTAAGTAATACTATTTTCTAAAGATATTTTCCTCAAATCTGCATAGTTATTCTACCCACTACTTCTACAGTCACTTTAATAGTTCACATTTATCAAAAATCTGTTGTTAGCTTAGCCTGAAATTCTTTTCCTTCATTGACTAAAGAATTATGACACAATGAAAGTCAATTTATTGGTAAGCATTAGAGACTCCTCAGGTCTGAGGACACACCAAGGCTATGAGACTACGAAAAGGCTCATGTTTTTCTTGAGTTCAAGTACAACCTAACAGTGATATCCTTCTCCTATTCTGGTCCAAATGTGTCCATGCACCCCTGCTGCAACCAAAATTAGGTCCTGAGTCTTAGTGCACTGACATGGAAATAGTTCTGCTGACTGGCTGGGGTACGGTAGCTTCCAACTGCCTTTTCTGTGGTGTAACATGCAAAGAAAACTTATTACAGGTAAGGAGATATGATCTACTTTCCCTCCCACCTTTTCTGCTCCCTGGATCAATGGCTTTAAAGACTCCCATTTTTTTTTTTCCAGAAAAAGTTACTACGCTGTAAGCATATTAAATGGTTTACTTCTATTTAAAATTAAAATAATAAACAAAACCCAAACTTTGTAATTAACACTTCCATTAGTTAGCACAATCCAAGCAGAATGAGATGTGGGTAGATACTAAAGGCAGCCTATGAATTACATCAGAAAGTAAAAAGAAGCAATACGTTATAAAATGATAATGAATAGGATCACAGGGAGAACAGAGTGAAAACTTTCTTCACTGCCAGGGCTAATACTGTCAACATGACAGGTTCTAGAATCACAAAGTAGACAACTACGTATGTCTATGAGGGAGTTTCTAGATAGGACTATCAAATATGATGCTTTTTAAATAGCATCAAAATGGCAAGTGATTTTGAGCTACTCTTTTTAAAAAGACCTACCCAAATGAGACCAGTACCACTGCACAGGTTTGGGTCCCAGACTGAAGAAAAAGGAGAAAGCAAGCATGTTGTAGCATTCATCTCTCTCTGATCTTATCTGCTTCCTGACTGAAGACACGATGTAATCAGACACTTCACATTCCCAGCCACGATAAACTATTTCTCACCCAACAATATGCCCATGTAAAGCCTTCAAAGTTCCCTTAAGCTGCTTTTTCCAGGTATTTGTTAACAGCCATAAAAAAAAGTAACTAATGCATGCATTAAAAGTCTCTAGCACTAAAAGAAATCACATTAAAATACTCTTAGAAAACAGACTAGTGAACTGCAGTACAGAACTAGTTTATCTTGGAAACTCGTTTGAGAGAATGTATTTGGTTCTCTGTTTACGTACCTCTTCCCACTTGCCTAAGGTCTAAGTATTTTATAATGCTTTAACCCCTTATACACTCATCAAAGAAAACACTATCTAGGGACAACACACACACACCAAAAAAAAAAAAAAAATGAAAGCAAATATCTAATTCAACTGAACAAAAATCAGCCTTTACTGAAGGCCAGCTACAGTGTTAGGATGTTTAAGATATGCAGATATGTCAAAGATCTTGCCTCAAAGATGATAACAGCACACAACGGAGACATTTAAAGCTGTAGTGCTGAGGAGAGACCTCAGTTGGTAATGTGTTCATCATGCAAGTCTGAGGATCCTTCACAAACATGCCCTTTCCCATATCCATAGACACATGAACAATAGATAAAACTTAGCATGGTGATGCATGTCAGCACTTGGGCAGCTAAAGAAGATTTAAGTCACTATGTCATATACAGTATGAGTCCTGCCTTAAAACATTGCAATACTCTGCAAACGCAATAATATTATAAGCATATCCAACGTAATAATAAATAAAATGCTGTTAATTGTTAAATGATGGGTCTAACAGATAAGGCAATGTTAAGAATGATCAGGTTTGGGGCCTAGAGATGGTTCAGTGGTTAAGAGCACTTACTGCTCAGTCATGAGGACCAGAGTTCAGATTCTAGCACTCACACTTCGAAGCTCACCAATGCCTGTAACTATAGCTCCTAGGAATATGATTTTTCTCTCCGAGCCTCCATGGACATTGTGCATTTCATACAGACATGTCCACATTCCCAAACAAATAAAGTAATAATCTTTAGAACTAATAAAGCAAGCACTTGCCAATTTTTCATTAAATACCACATATTAAGCCTTATATTAAAGATGACTACATATTCGTTCACAAAACAAGTCTGAAGAGATACAGGAAAATTAAAATAATCCCTTGTATCGTAACAGACCACCATGAGCTAAAGTTGGATCTCCATAACAACAGAACAGAAAACCTAGAAACTCAGGGAAACTAAACAACTCTCTGCTGTATGACTACAGGGTCAAGGCAGAAATAATGAAATTAAAGAATTTCTAGAATTCAATGAAAATAAAGGCACAGCCTCTGGTTTCGCCTCAGAGCTGACCCTGTTCCATAGCTCTCCATACCCAAATCTCACAAGGAAAAGCTGGTCTTCCAAGAGTGCTGACACACCTGAGAGCACAGCTGAGACCACCACTACTGCTCAAATTCTTTGCATAACACTGATTCACCCAGAGCCACCAAGACACAGGAACAAAGAAACAGCCTGGGACAGGATCCTTCCAGGTAACTTCTCCACCCCAGAGCTGACACTGTGCCACATTTCTCCATACCCAAATTCCTCCTGGAAAGAACTGGTCTCCCAGGAGTGCTGACACAAAGGCTTACAGAAGGGACAAGAAACAGTCAAGAGACAGCAAGACCAGCTAACACCAGAGAAAACCAAATGGCGAGAGGCATATAGAAGAACATAAGCAGCAGAAACCAAGGCTACTTGGCATCATCAGAACCCACAGCAAGCTCTAGATACCCCAACACACTGAAAATGCAAGACTCTGGTATAAAATCACATCTCATGATAATGATAAAGAACTTTAAGAAGGACATACAAAAGTCCCTTTAAAAAAATACAGGAGAACACAGGTAAGCAGGTAGAGAAGCCCTTAAAGAGGAAACACAAAAATCCCTTCAAGAATTACAGGAAAACACAACAAAACAGGTGAAGGAATTGAACAAAACCATCCAGGATCTAAACATGGAAATAGAAACAACAAAGAAATCACAAAGAGAGACTACCTGGAGATAGAACACCTAGGAAAGAGATCAGGAGTCATAGATGCAAGCATCACTATCAGAATACAAGAGAGAGAAGAAAGAATCTTAGGCGCAGAAGATACCATAGAAAACATTGACACAATTGTCAAAGAAAATGAAAAATGCAAAAAGCTCCTAACCAAAGACACCAAACAAATCCAGGACAAAATGAGAAGACAAAACCTAAGGATAATAGTTATAGAAGAGAGTAAAGATTCACAACTAAAAGGTAGAGAAAATATCTTTAACAAAATTATAGAAGAAAACTTCCCTAAACATAAACATAAAAGAAGCCTACAGAACTCCAAATAGATTAGACCAGAAAAGAAAATCCTCCCACCACATAATAGTCAAAAGACCAAATGCACAAAATAAAGAAAGAATATTAAAAGCAGTAGGGAAAAAGGACAAGTAACATATAAATGCAGACCTATCAGAATAACACCAGACTTCTCAACAGAGACTATGAAAGCTAGAAGACCCTGGGCAGATATTATACAGACCCTAAGAGAACACAAATGCCAGCGCAGGCTACAATACCAAGCAAAACTCTCAATTACCATAGATGGAGAAACCAAGATATTCCATGACAAAACCAAATTTACACAATATCTTTCCACAAATTCAGCCCTACAAAAGATAATAGATAGAAAACTCCAACACAAGGAAAGAAACTACACCCTAGAAAAGACAAGAAACTAATTTTCTTTCAACAAATCCAAAAGAAGATAGCCACACAAATATAATCCCACCTCTAATAACGAAAATAACAGAAAGCAATAATCACTATTCCTTAATATCTCTTAACATCAATGGACTTAAATACCTCAATTAATAAAAAGACACACACTTAACAGACTGGATCTGTAAACAGGACCCAGCACTTTGCTGCATACAGAAAACACACCTCAATGATAAAGACAGACACTGCCTCAGACTAAAAGTCTGGAAAACAATTTTTCAAGCAAATGGTCCTAAGAAACAAGCTGGAATAGCCATTCTAATATCGAATAAAATAGACTTTCAACCAAAAGTTATCAAAAAAGATAAGGAAGGACACTTCATACTCATCAAAGGAAAAATCTACCAAGATGAACTCTCAATTGTGAACATCTATGCTCCAAATGCAAAGACACACACATTCACAAAAGAAATTTTATAATTCTAACACCTCTCTGGATGTTTTAACATTACATAGTGAGCTTATGAATTTCGAGAATGCTGCTCTGCTGAGAGTTGATGCAGCAGATACTGTATATAAAATTATCCATACCCTGAGGTCAGTATTTCTATTTTGGTCAGGCTTCAAGAATGGCATATATAGCTTGAATATGCTAGTCCTTTTTGTCCTGGGAATACTTTTATTCCTGCTCATCATGTTAAAGCTTGTCTTTAACAACATCAACATGTTGGCAGCCAACATGTCTTGAAACTGAAAATGGACCCCAGACAGAGTTATTAATTTAACAGGCTGGCAAGCCAAGGACAGGTAAGAATCTGCACAGAGCCTTACCAACCTGAGTCAGAAGTGCATTGCTTTTGATAATGCTTATTCCATGACGGGCAAGGAAGGCATTCTTGTCAGAACAACCTAAGACAGTCATTAATGAAATCAGTCTTGTTAATGAAATAAAAAAGAAGGAGAGGTGGAGAGCCTTTGAGGCTGCTTAGCAAGAATCTGACATGGGCCAAAGACAAAGAAATGGGCTGATTGGCAGGAATATGACATTGGCCAAGGACAAGGAAGTAGGCTTCAGGCAGGAATCTGACATTAGATTAGAACAAAGAAGTAATTTCAGGCAGGAATCTAAATTTTAAACTAGAACAAGGAAGTAGGCTTCAGACATGACAATGACTTTGCACTAGGACAGGGAAGTAGGTTCAGATATTTTGGTCATCTTGATAAGCCCTTAGAAACAGTGATCATGGGACTGTTCACATAATTGTGTTTAAAGCCTTGCTTGTTCTTTGACTATTTCCATGCTCATTTTAACACAATTCTTTACAAACCTTGAAAAAAAAACCTAATAATCCACTTGATATGGAAAAAAAACAGAATAGCGAAAACAATCCTATATAATAGAGAACTTCCAGAGGTATCACCATCTCTAATTTCAAGCTCTACTATACAACTATAGTAACAATAGTAATAAAAACCTCATGATATTGGCATAAAACAGAAATACTGATCCATGGAATCGGACTGAAGACCCAGACATGAATCCACACAAATATGAACACATGATTTTTGATAAAAAGTCAAAACTATACAATGGGGAAAAAAAGCATCTTCACCAAATGGTGCTGGTCTAACTAGATGTCAGCACATGCAAGAATGTAAATAGATCCATATCCATCATCCTGCACAAAACTCAACGTGAAGAGAAACTGTGTCAGTATAAGAAATAAATTCCTGAACAGTACACCAACAACACAAGCACTAAGATCAACAATAAATGGGACTTCATGAATCTGAAAAGCTTCTGTAAGGCAAATAAACTAGCAATAGGACAAAACAGCAACCCATAGAATAGGAAAAGATCTTCACCAACCTCACATCTGACAGAGGGCCAATTTCCAAAGTATATAAAGAACTTAAAAAACTATACATCAACAAATCAAATGCTTCAATTAAAAATGAGGTACAGACCTAAACAGAGAATTCTAAACAGAGGAATCTTAAATGGCCATGAAGCACTTGAAGAAATGTTTAATATGCTCAGGGAAATGCAAATCAAAATGACTCTAAGATTCCATCTTAAACCTGTCAGAATAGCTAAGATCAAAAACTGAAGGACAGCCCATGCTCAGGACGATGTTGCGCACCAGGAAGACTCCTCCATTGCTGGTGTGAATGCAATCCTGTACAGCCACATTGAAAATCAGTACGGTGGTTTCTCAAAAAATTTGAAATTGATTTACCTCAAAACCTAGCTATAAACTCCAGGGCATAGACACAAAAGATGTTCCATTCTACCACAAAACTCAACTGTGTTCATAGCAGCTTTATTCATAATAGCCAGAAACTGGAAACAACCTAGATGTCCTTCAGTCGAAGAGTGGATTAAAATAAAAAGTGGTCCATTTACACAATGGAGTATCATCCAGCTGTTAAAAAATAATAATATCATAAAATGTGCAGACAAATAGATGGAACTAAAAAAAAAAAATCATCCTGATTGAGGTAACCCAGACCCAGAAAGACAAACCTTGTATATTCTCACTTGTAACTGTATAATTATTGGATATTAATTATAAAGCAATTATACATGCTACAATCCACAGACCCAGAGATGCTAAGAGGAAGCACAAGGAGTAATGCACAAATCTCCCAGGCAGGGGAAATAGAATAGATAGATACAGTGGACTGGGAGTGGCTGGGGACAAAGACAGGAAGGATAAAGTCAAGGGAGGATAAAGGGAGAAAGTACTAGGAGAGTCAATTGGAATTGTAGTGGGGGTCAATTTGGGGCAACGTAGAAATTTCCAATGAAAATTCCCAGGACTCTATTTGAGTGGCCCAAGCTAAGACTCCTAGTAATGGGTGATACAGAGCCTAAACTGGCCATCTCATATATCCAGGCAAGACTTCCAGTGGAGAGATTGGAACACCAACCCAACCACAAAACTTTCAACCTGCAATCTGTTCTGCCAGCAAGATGTGCGGGGGTAAAGGTGGCACAGAAATTGTGGGTGTGGCCAACCAATGACTGGTCCAGCTTAACTATGCCACAAGAGGAAGCTCGCCCCTGACACTGCCTGGACAACCAGAAACCAGAGGCTGGATGCCCCCAGAGACCTAAAATTGAACCAAACATGCTGATATTCTGCTAATACTCAGTAAGGAGCCTGGCATGATCACAATCAGAGAGGCTCCGATCAGCAAGTGATAAAAACAGTTGTAGAGACCTACAGCCAAACTTTAGAAAGAACTCACTGAATCATGCAGAAGGGAGGAAGGAATATAGGAGGTAGAAGTGTCAAAGACTCAACAAGAAAACCTACAGAATCAACAAACCTAGACTCACAGGGGATCACAAAACCTGAACAGACAACCAAGGAGCCTGCATAGGTCTGACCTAGGCCCTCTGCATGTTACAGTTGTGTAACTCAGTCTCCTAACAGTGGGAGCAAGGGCTCTGACTCTTTGCCTGCTTTTGGGACCTGTTTCCTCAAACCAAGTTTCCCTGAACAGCCTTAATATGAGGGGAAGTGCTTAGTCTTATTGCAACTTGATATGCCAAGTTTGGTCATGAAAGGCCTGCAGTTTTCTAAAAAGAAATGGTAGAGTGGATGGTGTAGGTGAGGTGTTGCTGAGAGGGGTAGGAGGAGAAGAGGGAGGGGAGGGGAAACTGCAGTTGGGATGTAATATATGAGAGAATAAATTTAATTTTTAAAAAAAAATAACACCATGTGTGGTAAATGTTGGGCTGTCTTTCTAGGGAAAAGTAGTGGTTTTGTCGGAATAGAGAGGATTAGCTAGGGTTTATTGCATAGCTATAACCTATTAGTAGAAATCTGTATAACTAGTATCAAGATGAAGATATAAATTCTTCAACGGCACCAATTTACTTTGATTACAAATTTTAAGGTTTTCATTGGTAAGAGCTTCTTATTGATAAGATGAATATTGTTACCCTCATAGGCATTGTACCAGTATAACACACTTAGGAATACAAGGCTTAGACCCAGTCCTTCTTTAACTTTTAAAAACTGATTTGAGATGGTCAGCCTGTGAGTTAAGGGACTACAGCAAATTCATGGGTTGGAGTTTATTGTTAGGGTGTTTTCTATGTTTTATTTAGAAATAGCTGAGTGGAGTTAACAGGCAACAGTCCAGATTACCTTACGTGGATAGTTGGTTTTCAAAACATCAGAAACCCACAGAATTGACATGACAAACATTTCTGTATTAATGTTCATTTTGATTAGAGACCTGTCTGCTCCTGAGAGCTTCCTATATTGAATTCTAAGAAGAAATTGAGCATCTTTGGAGTTACTCCAGTTGTGGTGAGACAGCCACTAGACAAGAAGTGCCTCTTTCCTTCTACAGAAAAATTACTGTCCAGAAAAGGACACACTCCCAGAATAGTCGACTTGATTATATCTGCCTAGACAGAGTAATCAGTCCTTAATAATTCTGCAGCACTAAGGTCTGTCAGATGATCCTGGGCCAGAAGGCGGAAGAACAGATGCTCCAACGTTTTGTAGTAGAGGGAGTGTCCAGGTGTTCAGAGGTCTCTATAAATTGGCTAAGTTTTAGAAGCTATGCTTTGTGCTTCCCACAATTATAGTTAACTCAGTCATTCTGGATTTCTGACAGGGTTGAAAACTTATAGCCTCATAGCCAATCCTGGCTATTTACCTTGAGAGAAAAGATTTGAGTTGATGGTCGTCAGCTGACATTCATCCTAAGGCCAAGGAAAAAGCCAGGTTCAGAACTAAGTGTTTTAGTTAGGAGAGACGACAGAGGTTCTGGTTAGTCAACAAAATGATGGACTGGGTATGAGGACTATCTTGTACCTCACTGGTATAAATTGGCATAATTATGCTCTAATTGTATTTTGAGAGAAAAGTTTCAAGAGTGATGTGTAGGAGGAGCTAAGGTGGGAGGAGTACTGAGAGGAAGAGAAGGAGTAAGAAGAGGAGGAGAAGAAAGAGAGGAGAAGCTAGGTGATGAGAGAGAGAGTGAAAGAGGGGAGAGACAAGGAGGCAGATGTTCATGTATCTCCACCAGTCAAAGATAGTTGATATATCTAGGTTGGGTAGTGGGTTACACCTCTGATTGAGCAATACCAAACTTATAAAGCCTATGATTAACATTTTTAAAAAAATGTATATGTGCAAAAAGGAAAAGGGAGCATGGGATAGGGGTTTTCTAAGAAGGGGAATGGGGAAAGGGGATGGCATCTGAAGTGTAAATAAAATATCTAATAAAAAAAAGAAATTAAAAAAAAAGAAAAAAAAGACCAAATAATCCTACTCCTTGATACTTATGTAAGAGAAATAAAAATGTGGGTTGAAACAACAACAAAAAAATAACACCATGTAAAGAATATCAGTAAGAAGAATTAGACATAAAATAGAACTACATAGATAGTCCTGAATTGAACAATACTCTAACTGAAATTTTTTTAAAAATTTGATCAAGAGGACTAAAAAGCAAGTCTGAGCTATCAGAGCAAGCCTCAACAACTTCAAAGAAATATGAACTGAGAAGCTCTGAGTTAACTTCTGCTGTCAGTATGATACAGCCTAGATAACCAGTAGTTCTCAACCTGTAGGTTGTAACTACTGTAGGAGTCAAATAACCTTTTCATAGGGATAGCTCAGACCATCACAAAACACAACAGATATTTACACTATGATTCAAAACTACAGCAAAATTAGTTATGAAGTAACAATAAAAACAATTTTATGTTTGGGGGTCACCACATGAAGAACTATATTAAATGGTTATAGCATTATTAGGAAGGTTGAGAAGTAGTGCTTCCTAGTTTGGGCAGTATGTATAGCTCTGGCACTGTAGCATTAAGGTAAAGCTTCCAGTTGAACATCAGCTTTATCTCTCCATGTTCAGTGGCAAAAATCTGTAGTATGTTCAGCAAAAGGGTCTTCTACTCAGCTTGGGGAAGGTAGCCAATGAACAAAGTAAGGTGACTTCTAATGACACACAGGTACTCTCAGGTCAGTGTATCACTCACCCCTCACCAGAGAGGCTGCTTCTTGAAGGAGATGGTAATATAGAGGTCCACATCTAGACAATGTGCAGAGTGGTTCCATCAACCTTAAATAGGATGACTTCACCAAACCCCTGCCCTCAAAGCTCAGACATCTATGCAGAAAAGGAGGAAGACAGTTGTAAGAGACTGAGGTATCTGATAACTTCAAGGAAACAGCATTTTCCAACACAACAGGACTGATGCACATATAAACTCACAGACTGTGACAATATGCTAAGATCTGTGCAAGTGCAAGCCAGACAAAATCCCAACATGACGAAAGAGAAGTGGGCACCTCTAGGCAAGAAATTATTTGAAGTTGATAGCTTCTGAGAGAGGGAATAGAGTTTTCCTTTAGTGCAGTGTTACTAGGTATATTAACCACATTGAAGGGCAGGACTTAATCTTAGGAGTAGTTGCCCAACATAAATTGACTCCCATGTGGAAGGTTTTGTGTGTCTGTGTGTGTGTGTGTGTGTGTGGTTTTCTGTTTGTTTTGGTTTAAGAAGCCAGATGGGTAGGGGAGGGAGAATCCAGAAAGAACTGAGGGAAGGGAGAGAATTGTATTAAAATTTACTGCATGAAGTTCTCAACTAAATAAATAACATAAAATAATAATTCAGAAAAAAATAAATCAAATTAAATTAAAAAAAAAATCCATGCTGGGATTTGGCTAGCTTGATGTTCTTCAGGTCTTGTGACCACAACAGCTATGCATTCATGAATGCAATAGCCTTGTCATGTCCTGAAGGGAAGAATTTTACAGCAGTCCTCCCAATCCTCTTAGATTCTTTTCTGCCCCCTCTTCTGTGATAGTTCCTGAGCCTTGAGAGTGGAGGACATTGATACAGATGTTTCATTTAGAGTTGAACACACACAGTCAACTGCTCCTTTGTGTTTGTGTGTGCTGAGTTATGAGCAGAAATTGGTGAGTACTTTCTGGAAATGATAGATGGTTTTTCATATATGGGGTTGATAACTATGAATATTTTTCTCTTGAAATACTGGTTTTGCTATATTGTGAATATTTTCATCTCACCCAAAGTTTAAGCTTCTTCTTGCAGTTGATGTTACATTCATTCTATCTGTTGATGGGCTTTGAATCACATGACGTCCTGGAGACATCTTCTTTACTTCCCACGCCAGCGATGTTGGTCTGACAATGTAGAACATACAGTAGATGGCTTTAACCAAAAAAAGGAAAAACAAACTAATCTTTGCTTTCTGTTGTTAATGAGTAAAAACATGGTCAAATCCTAACTTCTGCCCGAAGTCTTGCTTACCAGAAAGGTACCATACTAACAGGTAAGCAATCTTTGATGGTTTATGGTACAGGATTTTCCACACAAACAGCAGCCACTACTTCCCTCAAAAAGATCGTGGGGTTACGGAAGACATGAGATACACTGCTTGTCTGCCAAAGAGTACATTATGTGGGGTCTGGCTAGCCAGGAACTTGCTATGTAGATCAGGCTAGCCTGGAACTCAAGAGATACTCCTGCCTCTATCTTTTAAGTACTGAAAATAAAAGTGTGTATCACCATACGCAACTGAGATAAACCTGTTACAATCTACAAGCTTCTCCATATGCTCAGAAAAATAAATTAAAACAATACTATTGATTCAGATTAATTTGTCTGATTTTCCAGATAACTAGGTTTATGGAAAAAAAAATTAAAACACAGAAAATAGTGAGGGTTAAAACAAGAGCAGATAAGAATACATGAAATTTCCTTCTCTACCCCTTAATCAACATAGAGTAAAAATAAAAAGACACCATTGCTATTTACTGGAGAAGCTACGTGGATTAAATGACCTTCTCTTCCTCTTTATTCTCTGTCTCACAATCAACTGACATGATACCTATCCTATGGAAATATTTTTTAAGCAACATGGTGTATTCAAAGCCTATCATTCCAGCCAGTCTCTCTATAGCTTACTTTCCATGTAATATAGTCATTAGATATTTTAGCCCCTCACTAAAAACCACAAAAACAAAATGAAGCTATACAAATCTGATTACTGATAAAAAACAAAAAATTCAAATAAGATAGTATTTAAAAACCCAAAGATTTGAATAGATTATAACCAAATCACCTTTCTGAAAGAAGTCATAGCCCTGCCAGACGAAGGATGTTCTACTTTGCCAACACTTGGTATCTTTTATTTAAAAAAAATATATATCAGCAAAATGGTTACATGGTTTTTGTTTTCTTTTTTTTTAATTGTGTAATTTTATTAGTATAAATAGTAATGTTATGCGTGTTATTGCCATCTGAATTTTTTCTTTAGGAGTTTACATATTGGTATGCTTGGCTCACTGTTTCTATTAGAATTTGTGTCATTTTCCAACTGATTTTAAGAAGTATACTGCAGCTATTATCATGATTACCATGACATATGGCTATAGATGCATCATTAGTGCTGTTATAAGAACGTTTTACATTTTAAATTTACATATAGGCTTATTCTTGTTAAATCCAGTGAGTCAAAATATTCTTTGGTAGTTTCTAATTTTATCTCAAAATCTTTATTTAAAATATAGCCATAAATATGCTTATCAGTACTTTTAATGCATATGTGTATATTCAATCCTAATCTTTAAACCCCAAGTCAAGCATGACTTGAAGAATACACTAATAAAGACTAATGCCATCAACAGGAAATTTAAGGCTGTTTTCCATATGTTGGAGCTGCTTCATGAGGCAAAGAGAAGATATGATGATAACTAGTTAATGTAAATGCCAATGTGTGTGCTTGACATGGTGGTGTACACCTTCAATCTCAGCACTGGGGAGACAAAAACAGGTGGATCTAATTTGAGGCCAGCATGGCCTACAAAGCAAGTTCCAGGAAAACAATTGCTGTTATTGAGTGCTGAGAAAATGACTCAGTAGGTACAGTGCTTGCCATGCATGAAGACCTGAATCTGGATCCCCGGAATCTCTGTAACAGCTGAGTACAGTGGTGTGTATCCATAATCCCAGACCAGAAGGAACAGAGACAGACAGATCACTAGTTCTTCCTGGCAAGCCACTATAGCTAAGCCTGAGGAGCTCCAGGTTCAAAGAGAGACCTTTCTCAAAAAATATGGTAAAAAGTGATAAAGTAAGACACCCAATACTAACTTCTAGCCTCTCTTTCTCTATATATATATACATATATACACAGAAATCCACATACACAAATACTTGCATGTACCCAAACAACACACCACACACACACACACATTCACACAAAATATTGGGATTTGAACATAACTCATATTCTGTCCTGTTCAACTGGTAATTTACTGCAGTAGGCTAAGAAAGCTGCTGAATGGCCTACAAAGCAAGTTCCAGGAAAACAAGGAATAAACAGTATCACAATAATTTTGAACAGTTTATAAACAATAATGATAAGACTTTTGATACACATTTCTCTCCTTCCATTTCCTACCTTGTCACCAGGAATTTTTAAAGAAATTTGTGTAATTAGAATGTACATGAATGACTTCTCATGAATGATTTTTTTTTAGTTTGACTCAAAGAATAAATGTCTCAAGTATTCTCGTGTGCTTAAAGTACCTTTAGCACATGAAATGAAATAGAATAATCTGAAGTGATATGAAGAGAATACTAGTTTACTGTAATATACTAGTTAGCATATAATTAGGCTTTTTAGAGTTCTAAAATTATAACAAAATGAAATCTTGATGTGGCAAGTAAATGTATCTAGAGAAACTAAAAAACAATCAATTTGGTCACTGCCTACCACGATGAGAAAATATATTATAGCTTCCAGGAGGCTGTGTTTACTTTAAGCATTCCCTACAGTTCATAACTGTTTGATCTGTTGTCTCGTCTTCAAAGCCAATGTCCCACCCTCCACAGACTGTCATCAGTATACACACAGCATGATGTACAAGTTTCATTTTCTTATACTATTAGATAACAAAATCCATGAGTCATATGTAGCAATTTAATTTCTGTACTAAACAATATGACTTGCACTGACAAGGGCATTAATATTTATTATTAACCAAATGAGAAATATTAGATTGTTACAGGTTTCAAATCAACCTGGTACAAAATCCACTATCCACTGTCAATTTCAAAGCTTGCTACTGAAACTAGAGTTACTACAAATATAAATACCAGAATTCATTACCTGCTTTGAGCATCTGTCTTCTCTAACTTTTCCTGAAGTTGAATCCAGTCAATCAATGCTTTGAAATCTCTCACATAGTAATCCAGCATCATTAACACCTCCTAATTTAAATAACAAAACATTAACTACTATTCTGTGAAAAAAATTCTGTGGGGGTAAAAAGAGCTTTAGGAAAAATCAGAGCGATGAGCTTTCCCTTTAGTGACTTTTACATTTACATTCATTTAAAAAGACACATAGTCTACTGATCTAATGTTTTTTGTTCTTTTGGAATTGTTGCTTGTTTTTCATTCTATTGGTAGGATAATGTAATTTGAATCCAGAGCTTAAAGATCAAGAAATGGCACTAATACATCTTCTCAAAGTCTTATTAACTAGCAATCATTTTAATTCTTTTATTGTGCAGTTTCTATATAGAAAAGTACATAAATAATACATGTATATTAAAAAAGTTATGTGACCAACACCAAACACACAAGCATATGAGTCACTACAAAGACCTTACAACCATCACAAGTGACAAAGAACACAATACTAATCGGAAGTTCCTTGGTGTACCCTCCCGAGCCCCACCCCAGCCTCCCTTCCAGTAACCAGTGCCTCTAGTATAACACTGAGTACAGGTGACAAGAGGAGCCATAGCTTTCTGATTTCTTAGAGAAAAGCTTTCAGCTTTACAACATTAAATACAATTTTTGTTTTGATTTCTCACACATACCCATTACTGGACTGAGGAACTTTCCTTCTGTCCTTCCACCTCCACCTGTACATGAGTTCCAGGAAATCAAACTTGGGTTGCCAGGCTTGAGCAGCAAGCACCAATACCTTCTGAGCCAACTTACCAGCCCTGTGCTTTAATTCTAAAAAGTTCCTATTACATATAACTCAGTCTCTATCCCATAATATTATTTATTATTATTCTCATTTTTATTTCTAATTTCTACCACAATATCTTCTTTAACAAATAAATTATTCTGAGATGTTCTCCTGAGCTTCCCCATTCAGAGTTACATATTTTCTGGGTCAAGCCCCCTATAACTGCCTTGTTCATAAGAATCTTTCACTACTCTAAAGCTTTCTGAAAATTTACTACAACTCAGCTTAGACTCCGTTTTCAGTGGGAGAACTGGCCTTAATTATATATCCTATCTTTCTAGAAAATTTGATTTAAATAGACTTGCTGTCAGAAATTTTAAAACACACACACAACCCAAGTCATTACAAAGAAAGTAATATTAATAAAATGCACAGCTGTACATAAAGAAAGGTACAATATCTCAAAGAATTAAAAGAAAAATGAAATTCTTATTAATAGATTTAGCAGTTAACAGTTTTTTTAAAAATAAAATCAATCAACATTGTATTTTATTAAGTATACTTGTGTGTTCTTTTCAAACAATTATCATTTTTTGTTTATTATGTTGGAGATATGAGTGTTTTGCCTGCTTGCATGTCTGTGCATCATACGTGTGACTGGTACCTACAGAGGCCCAAAGAGGACATTGGAAAACCTGAAACTGAAGTTACAGACAGTTATTAGCTACCATAGAGATTTTAGAAAATGAACTCTGGTCTTCTGGAAGAGCAGCCAGTACTCTTAATCACCGAGCCATCTCCCAAGCCTCTTTCTACGTGCTATTATGTACTAAAACAAAGTGATATATGATGAAGAATTAAAATTATTGTTATTATAAGGACTCACTATAAACTAGAATAATATGTGAATGTAAAAGTGTTCATAAGTATATACTGCAAGTTCTAGCCACTAAAAAATACTAAATTCACAACAACATGGAATAACCTAAAAGGCATATGTTAAGCAAAATAAGCTAAATGAATGGAGAAAGCAGTGTATTATATAGGGGGAAACTAGCACGATACATAGAAACAGAGTTAAGGTTACTATGGACAAGAAGCAGAAATGGATACACTATAGGACAAAAGGTACGTGTGCGTGTGTGTGTGTGTGTGTGTGTGGTATGTGTGTGGTGGGGGGGTCTACTGCAAAGCATAAGGACTATAGCTAAAAGCATTGCATGATATATTAAAAATTAGATTTTGATGCTATTACTACAAACACACACAAAAGAAACAATAAGACGATGACTATTAATTAACTTACCTGTGGTAATCATTTCATTATAAGTAGCAAAACATAAGTATATAACTTAAATATATTCACAACAAGTATAGGTATATATAAATAAATAATATCATTTACGGTTAAATCCAAAAACTACGGGATATTTATAGATACAAATCTAATAAAATATATAAAGACTTATGAGCAAAATAACATGCCAATTTAAAAAGTTAAAAAAGGGGGGAGCTGTTCTGTTTTTGTGAAAAATGAAGTTAATAAATATTCTTAAGATGTCACTTCTTTTTTTTGGGGGGGGGGGAATACATCTGTATCATAGTTCCTGCATCTATGGCTGAAGGAACATGGCAGAAGAGGAGGCAGAAAGACTGTAGGAGCCAGAATGCTAGAAATTCTGCTGTCAAACAGTCTTTCCTAAAAACTGATGTATTAACTGAAACAATGACAGTAACAATGGGCATGTTAATGTAGTAGTGGTCCCACCACCACCCCTAGACATAGAGCTACAGGCAACAAATGACTGTAGGAGGAGAGTTATCCTCTCCCCAGGATGCTCCCCTTTATTGGTTGTCTAATGCAGAGTGGTCAGTCCTGAAACCACACACACACACACACACACACAGACACACACACACACAACTATATACTCACTCAAATACACACACAAGTAACAATAATAAAGAAAACCAGCCTATCAACTCAAGAGAGGGGGTCACAGAAGAGGCTGGAGGGAGAAAGGTGAGGGAGAAAGTGATGTGATTGTATTTCAATTAAAAACCTTTTTAAATAGGAGAGAACCAATCTAATAAAAATGAAACTCCTGGCTCAAAAAACAGCTATCTTTTTAAAGTAGTTAATGCTCAAAATTTTACCGTCATTTCTTATGTGGTTGGTACAAAGTCAAATGAGACAGGAGGCAAGATGATGTAACCACAGAAACTGTAACTTTAGCTTAGTAGTGTCTCCTGGTTAGACAAGAAGACAGAGGTGAGGAAAGCAAGAAAACTTACTATTGCATCTCCTACTGGTCAAAATGTCCATTTGTACTTCCAAAGACAATACTAAATTCACTGGATAGGAAGGAAACATTTTAAAACCAACTTAGTTTGGATGTCTATACCATCTATGCTCTCTGACCACATTCATAATTACCACAAAAACTCTAGGTTTCTTCTTTTATGTCTGTCTGTATGTTTGTGCATATGTATGAGTGGATATACAAATACATATGTACATATAAGTACAAATTAAGTATCTTGCTAACCTAGAAACTGTTTCAGCTAGGATAACTAAGCAGCAACCTTTCAGAAGATGCCTCTCTTTGCCTACCAATACTGGGGTTGCAACTATGCCTAGCTGCCTAGCCATGCGCAGGTGCTAGGGATTCAAAATCAGACCCTTGTGCTTGAAAAGAAAGCACTCTGTGGTGATTTGAATAAGAATGCCCCCCACCCCCAGCTAATAGATTTAAATGTTTCTTTCTTGGTTGGTGGACTGTTTGGGAAGGCCTAGGAGGTGTGGCTTTGGAGGAAGTGGAAGTGGACTTTGCAGTTTCAAAAGCTGCATTAGGCCCAGTCTCACTTTCTCTCTCTGTGGAGATCCCATCTAAGTTTTATGTTACTGCTCCAGCATCATGCCTGCCTATCTGCTGCCGTGCTCCCTGCCATGACAGTCATGGATAGATTCACCCTTTGAAAAGATAAGCAAGTTCCCAATTAAATGACTTATTTTAAAGGTTGCCTTAGTCATGGTGTATCTTCACAGCAATAGAACAGTAACTAAGACATACTCTTACCCACTAAGCCATCTCCCCAGCTCACTCCATCTTATTTTTTGATGCAGGATCTCTCACTGGGCCTGGAGCTCACTGACTGACTACATGGGCCAGCAAGCAGGAATGGGGAGCCTCTTATCTCTGCTTCCCAGCACTTGCTTTTTTTTTTTTTTTTTTTTTTTTTTTTTTTTTTAACAAACGCTTGCTGCCAAGTCTGACTTTCTATATGGATGTTGGCAATGCTAACTCGGATCATTGGGTCTGCACAACACTTACTCTCTCAGCCATCTCCCCAGGCCCTAGTTTTTTTCTTTAGGTAACCTACATTTACAGTACTTTGACAATATATTTTATACATCTCACAAAAGTAATCTTTGTAATGGGTTCATTATGCATCTAAATCTCAATTTTTACTTTGTGTAATAAATGAAAGTAAAGCACAGGTCACTAACTATATGCCCCAACCCCCTATAAAGAAACTGATAAAATATAACTAAATATGTAAATATTGTTTCACCAGCCAAAGCTGTCATTTAAATGCATAAGACAAAGAAATGTAAATTATATCCATTTTACCATCTTACAACATTCTCCCTATAAGAAATGTCAGTCACAAAGCTCTAGGGGTGTCTCACCAGGTAAGAGTAATTACTGTTCTTCAGAGGACTAGAATTCAGCTACCAACACCCACATGGCAGCTCACAACCACTTGTAACTCCAATTCCAGGAAAGCCAAGGACTCTTCTGGTCTCTACCAGCACATGCATATGTTGCACAATATACATGCAGACAAACATACATGAACATACATGCAGACAGACATACATAAATATACATGGAGATAAACATAAGTGAATATACATGCAGACAAACATAAATGAACATAAAAACTTTAAAAAAAAACTTTTTAAAATGACTAGTCTCGGTTTACTATAAAGACTTTTCAGTAGGTTCAGGCAGTATTTAAAAATGCAGGGTTTTCTCCACAGCTAAGGTTAGATTAACTTTGTAGAATCCATAGCAAATATCTTAAAAGTATGCATAGAGAAACACTTCATAAGTCAGACTCAGTATTAATAAATTTGTCAAGTTATTTACAAATGAAATAAAGTGCCACCCTGAATAGCCATAAAAGGTATATTCTACTTTACAAGACTTCTAAACAGAGAAGTATTGTTTATTTCTTTTCAAAGGTAGTAAGTACTTGGTGCCAAATTACTGGTAATGAAAAGTCTTCTACAATCAGGAAAGGGACAAATTAAAAGAGTTAGTTGGCTTCCTTCTTTCAATTCAACTAATATAACTCAAATTGTCTAATTAAATTTATTCTACTTAAACTACCTACATTAGAGCACAGAAAGATTTAATTTTGCATGATTTATTTTGGAAATTTTTAACTGATTTCCCCTTTGCTTGAAAAAAAGAAGTACATGACAAGACCATAGCAGCAATATTTCTGATACTAGTTGGCAGAAAGAAAGTACATTTGATGGTAAGGCAGCATATTTTAAGGAATGTTTAGCTCAATGTTATCAAAAATGATCAGAATGGTAGCATGCAGCTGTAACCTGAGTCATGTTTGCAAATGAACGAATACAAACAGATGAGAGGAGCTGCCAGAGCGGCCTCGAAGTCACTGATGCACATCTTTCTCCCTGAAGCTATGAAGGCCATTTTGTCAAGCAAGATGAAGCAGAACAAAAGTGGCTCTGAAAGTAATGTTACAGGCATTCAGATAACTACATATAGAAATACAGCTAAAATTACCAATTAGTTTACCAATTGGCTGCGACGGATTCGATTGGTTCATAATTAATTTGAGTTACTGGCACAGAAAGCAGGATGGCTGACGCCATCCTTTGTCCTCCAGATACACAATACTGGTACACAGGCCCTTGGGTCCAGAACATCAATATAGCTCCCACCTGAGCTACAGGAATGAGCAGAGCGGGTATTAGCACCGATGAAGAGGTAGAAACATCCATCACAAGAAATCAGGACCAAGAGAGAACTTTCTAGAGAGTATTTCAGCAAGACAAGCATGAAGCTTTTTTGGTTTATTTTTGGTTTTTGTTTGTTTTTTTGAGACAGGGCTTCTCTGTGTAGCCCTGGCTGTTCTGGAATTCAATTTGTAGACCAGGCTGGCCTCAAACTCTGAAAGATCCACCTGCCACTGCCTCCCCAGTCCTGGAATTAAAGGGTGTGCTACTATCACCTAGCTGATGAGCGTGACTTTTCAGATGCACTGCTTTGTAATACCTCCTTAGTTTGAGAAAGCTATTACTAAAAAAGGAAATCAGCAAAAAACAAAATGACAGGTAAATAGTTTTAGTTTAGAAACTAGTTCATAACCATTCTCTTCTTTCAAATATTTCCTCCTAATATTCAATATAACAACCTAGCATGACACAGAAATATATTTATCAAACTCCTGAAGAGTAAAATAAAAAAGAAGTGAAAAATCTGCTAGTGAAAGACAGTCTCCCATAATTTCATCACTACCAGCACTTCTGTGAGCAAACTAAAGCTGCCTCTGTCTATGTAATGATACAGAAATATTTTATTGTAATTGTCAACCACTATTAAACTCAGCAGCAAGATGTGTTCCCAGATGTTTTTCTTACAAAATTCCCCACTGTCGTGGTGTTGGCAATTTAAAGTGTGCCCTAACATAGAATGAATGGTCCCCAGGGTGGCAATAAGAGAGGTGCTGGAACTTTAAAAATGAGTCTTAATAGTCTTAATTTGGTTATTTAAACCAAATAAGTCATGTCCTCAGAGGATGTGGGATCCCAGTCTCTCTAGGTTCTAGTTCTGAGATGAGATTCCTTACACACACACACACACACACACACACACACACACACAGAGAGAGAGAGAGAGAGAGAGAGAGAGAGAGAGAGAGAGACAGAGAGACAGAGAGACAGAGAGAGAGAGAGAGAGAGAGAGAGAGAGAGACATACTGCTGCCATGACAAGAGACGCAGACGTGATACATACAAAGGGTTATACAACAGAATTGAACTGATTCCAAATCTTTAGAACTGTGAGTTAAATTGACCTTTTTCTCTATAAACATTTCTTATCTATGGCATTTTATTATAGTAACCAAAACTGAATACACCTATTAAGAAAATGCCTGTGAAAATAAAAATAAAGACCAATTAATACACCCAAACTCAAATTCACCAATGTTTACCTATAATGATTGCTTAAGGCATTTATTTTGCCTGAAACAGTCTCCCAAATGACAAATAGTTCACCTAAATAAGTTCAGGTGAAAGATAAAACATCCTCAGACCTCATCTAGACCAATTTACTCATCTAAAAATTAAAGTTAAATAATGTTATTGACTTTTATCCAAAGTCACAAAAATTGGAAAGTCTGTTTGCCTTTTAGGAAACAGAACAGATTTCACACACTCAAAATTTCCTATGAACAACAACCAGAAATGACAAACATTTACAAACTCTTACAAACATTAGCAAATATAATAACAAATATTAGTACATGTTGAACACTCATAAATGCCACATAAGTAAGTCTTTTCTATTTCAAACTACCTAACTTATATTGTCACATTTTCTAAGTTACTACAAGAAAACAGCGTTTTTCAGAAAACCTTTCCCTTCATTGCAGTACAGTGCATGAAGAAGCAGAAATTATTCTGTCAGATAAATACTGAATAGCCTTTTTCACCAAAAGGCAAATCTGAACTTAATTGAGTAAGCAGGGAATGATGAGCTTATTAGAATTACACTCTTACAGTGGTCTGAATGACAAGAACTGCTTTCTATTCTGAAGTCACGTGAGAGCATTAAAGTTTTTAAATGACAAAAAAAAAAAAAAAAAAAAAAACTGAACCTTTCACCAAAAAGTGAAACAAAAGATCATATCCATAGAAACAATTTAAAATGGATATGGGTTGAAGTTAATTTAGGGGTAATTTAATTGGAGGTATGCTTTCTTCAGGCCCTATAAGCAGCATCAAGAATAAATGTTTATGGAATAAGTAAATGTTGAGTCAGGCAGGGTGGCACACACTTTAATCACTGCACTCAGAAAGCAGAGACAGGTAGACCCTATGAGTAAGGCCAGCCTGGCTATATGGCAAATATCAGGACAGCCAGGGTGACTGAGGGTTAGTGACACTGTCTCAAAAAAAAGGTAAATAATATTAAAAATAAGTAATATTGGAAATAAATGTTAGAATACTCAATAGACAGTTGCTAAGTTGAGAGATACCCACTTCAGCTCTAGTCCTCAGGCTTGCTGCTGACTTACTATTAATTTCAGAGCTGCTAATACTTTTACAATCTCTCATCAGTACATACGAGTACTGGAGATTATGATCTAATGTCATGTTAAGATGACATTAACATGTTATTGTTATTATTATATTTCACATTCTGTCCCAGTTTTACATTACCAATCACATTATTTTTTTCCTGAAAAATCTAAACTGCCATATTTATCCAGTATTGTTCTACATTTATTTATTGAGTGTATGTGCATGCACATATGTAAGAATGCTATGGGGAGGTCAGAGGACAACTTGGAAGAGCTGGTTCCTATATGGGTGCTATTAGGTTGAAAACAGGCCCCAAAAATGACAGTGCTGCTAACAATGTCCTATATGACAGCCAGGGCTCAGCTCAGGCTGGACACTGACTGGGTAAACAGAAAGATTGCTACCTGAACTCAGAATGCCTCAGAAATCTTGTGAGGGAAATTTCTTTTGTCAGGGAAAGCCATTACTTCCTTTATCTGCCCCCAAAGCTAACTACATCTGGCAAAGAACATCTAGTTCCCGATTAACTCAAGCAAGCCTGTAACAGGTCAAATCCCCATGCTAGTTTCAAAGTTCTTCAGGCTCATATGCCTTTCCCCCACTACATCCTGTCTCTTTAAAATTGGCAAGGCTTTTTGTTGTCCTGTGCTGTGAATAGAGCTGATCTAAAGGCTCTACACTGATGTAGCTACTAAATAAAACTCCAAGGCTATTTTTTTTTAAAGTCTATAGGCATCAAAAAGAGCTTTTCTGACAAATAAGCACAGTTGTGTAAGACCTGAAGGTCCTCATGGTCCTTTCTCATCTATGTTAGGACGCTAAGATTTACCTGGAACAGACACTGACCCAGATCTACAACCCATTTTCAGGTCATAATCATCTTTAAGACCTCTACAAAATAATTTTGTAATACAAACATGAGCTCAGCAACCCCAAGTTAAGAATTCCTACTCTCATCAGGCAGTGGAGGCGCACGCCTTTAATCCCAGCACTTGGGAGGCAGAGGCAGACAGATTTCTGAGTTCGAGGCCAGCCTGGTCTACAGAGTGAGTTCCAGGACAGCCAGGGCTATACAGAGAAACCCTGTCTTGAAAAACCAGAGGGGGAAAAAAAAAGAATTCCTACTCTGCAAAAACTCAAGTGACAGCACATGCTGACAGGAATGTGGAGCAAGGGGAACACGCCTCCATTGCTGGTGGGAGTGCAAACTTGTAACAACCACTCTGGAGATCAATCTGGTGGTTTCTCAGAAAAATTCAGAATAGTTCTACCTGAAGACCCAGCTATACAACTCTTGGTCATATACCCAAAAGATGCTCCAACATATAACAAGGATACATGTTCCACTATGATCATAGCAACCTTATTTATAATAGCCAGAAAATGAAAACAATCTAGATGCCCCTCAACTGAAGAATAGATATAAAATGTGGTTTATTTACAGAATGGAATACTACTCAGCTATTAAAAACAAGGATATCATGAATTTTGAAGGCAAATGGATGAAACTAGAAAATATCATCTTGAGTGAGGTAACCCAGACTCAAAACGGCATGCATGGTGTGCACTAAGGCCCAAAAGAAGGCCCAAAGAAGCTAAACAAGTAGGAAGTCCCAAGTGAGGATGCTTAAATCTTACTTAGAAGGGGAACTAAAAGAGTTACAGGAGGCAGGGAGGAATGAGGTAGAAGAAAGGATGGAGAGGGGAATGGGGGGTGGGGGGTGGTGTCAGGATCAAATGTGGAAAGAGAAAAGAGAGAGGACCAAAGGGCCAGGAGAATGAACAGGAATCAGTGGCTGGCAATGCTGGAAGGGTAGGGGGCATTCTCTAGGACTTGCTAGAAACCTAGGATGGGAGAGGCTCCAAGTAGTCTATGGGAATGACTTTAGCTGAGACTAAAGCAGTGGGGATGGAAATTAAAAGTCACCTCCGGTAACCAGGCAGGATCGCCAGTGGAGGGATAAGGACATCAACCTGCCCACAAAACTTTCCTCCCAAAGTTTGTCCTGTTTACAAGAAATGAAGGGACAAAGATGGAGCAGAGACTAAGGGAATGGCCAACCAATAAAACTGGCCCAATTTGAGACCCATCCCATGGGCAAACACCAATCCCTGGCACTACAAATGACACTCTGTTATGCTTGCTCATAGCGTAACTGTCCTCTGAGAGGCTCTACCCAGCAGCTGACTGAAACAGATGCAGAGACCCAGAGCCAAACATTGGACAGAACTCAGAGATTGTTATGGAAGAGTTGAAGGAAGGATTGAGAGCCCTCTGAGGAGACAAAAACACCACAGGAAGATCAACAGAGTCAACTAACCTACCCATGGAGGGTCTCAAGAGACTGAACCAATACACAGGCTGGACCTAGGGTCCCTGCACATATGCAGCAGTGTTGTAGCTCAGTCTTCATGTAGTGGACCAACAACAGAGGGCTGTCTTTAAAGTTATTGCCTGTTTGTGGATCTTATTCCCCCAACTGGGCTGCCTTATCTGGTCTAAGTGGGAGAGAATGTGCCTAGCCCTGCACTGACTTTATATGCCAGAGTAAAGGAATACATGGGGGTAGGAGGTACAGAAATCTATACTGACATCTGTGGACTTTCAGAACACTGGTCTAATCCTTTCTGGCTTTCACTGTCTCTATTGAAAAAACAGTGTTTGAGTTATCTGACTCAGGATGTTATTTTCTAGTTTCTTCCACTTGCCTGCAAAACTTAGGATGTCCTCGTTCTTAATAGCTGAGTAGTATCCCATTGTTTAAATGAACCACATTTTCTGTATCCATTCTTCTGTTGTGAGACATCTGGTTGTTTCCAGCTTCTGGCTATTACAAACATGGCTTCTATGAACATAGTGGAGCATGTGCCTCTGTGGTAAAAATGTGTAGCCCAGGCTGACCGCAAACTCATGATCTTCCTGCCTCTGGCTCCTTCAGCAAATCATACCAGTATGTGCAAGATTCAAGACCAGGCCCACAGCCAGTCTGAGGAGCCTGAGAGACACACAGGCTTTCAGAGGAGAAGGTGGAGGACAATTTTGCAAAACTCAGAACATCTCTGGACAACTGAAAAAAACAGGTCTTAAGGGAAGATGCTTTTTAAGAGTGGTTTCATGAAACTGGAAAAAGAATGACAGTAGATTGGAGTAGCATACACATTGGACAAAGGAACATGTCTTTGAGGAGTAGGGCCAGCCTTTAGGATACTGGGAAGCTCGGGCCACAACCAAGGCATCTCATCCTGTCACTTCCTGCTAAGCCAACACAAGTGCTCAACCTGCAGGCCCAGCCTGTGGCATGGAGCTCTCCAAGAGCTGCAAGCACAATGGTTTTGCCCAGGAAGCGAGTGGGGCAGCTGACACTGAGGGCAGGGTAGTATGCAGTGGCCTGAAGCTCAAGCAGGTCCTACCCCTAGACACAATGCCCAACTGCACAATAACCCTGACTCTGAGCAACAAGATATATCAGATGAAGATGAATGGTTCATTTTCTGGATTAAGTCTCCTCAAAAGACTTCTGTGGTCCATCCTGCCACTGGAGGCCATGCTGATGTCTGTGCTGTCACTGACATCCATGATCAGTGCTACCAATGGAAACCCTGCAAAGTCTAAACTCTGTGCTGCTGCTGGCTGCTATGGGCAAGGAAGCTTCTCTTGCAATGGTATCAATGACTACAGACTCAAACTGAGAATGAGACATGAAAGGCTTCTGTGACAATTCCTCCCCCCCAAAAAGAAGCATCAGTCTAGATAGAATTCTTTAAAACTGTGGTTAAAAAAAATGGTGGTGTAGTTCTTCACAGGTGACAGCCAATGGGGGAAAAGAGGGGACATGGGACAGGACACAGTTTTCTTTAAGAGGCTGGCCACTGGGATTTTAACCATGATCCAAAGAGTATAGGGGCAACAAAAATTGGACGTTTTGGGGGGATGGTACAAAGGTGGAAAGGTGGACCTGGGAAGAATAGAAAGTGCGATCAAGGTGCATTGAATGTAATTCCCAGTAATTAATAAAAATATCCTGGGGGGGGGGGGGAGCAGCATTTATATCAGTCTTGGAAAGTGACCCCATTTTCTCTCTTGCTTTTTTAATGTGCTTCATGTTAGTGTTCTAGCTACTATATGATGTGCAGCTTTTATTTACTTGTTTTCTTTTTCGGGTCCCATCTCTTTGGTATTCCTTATAACTCTTGAACCTCGACAGGCATCTCTTAGATTAAGGGACATGTTATTAAATGATTTTTTTGAAATATTTTCTTTGCCTTTGACCTGGGTGTCTTAGTCTCCAAAATCTATTATTGACAGGCTTGGGTTTTTGATTAGTGTCCTAGAATTCACTCATGTTCTATTTCTGAATTCTTTTGGATTTGAAGTTTTCTTTGATTAATCCAATTTTTCTCCTTTGTGTTTATTATTTGTTTTTCTCTTTTCTACTGGATACAATATGTTGGTAAGACTTTTCTCTGAATTTATGGTTGAATTGCTGAAATTTTCATCTCATTTTTTTTTGCTTTCTTTGTCTTTATTAAATGTTTCTGTTTATTTCATTTTTGATATTCTGCCTCTTTATTAAATTCCATTTTAATATCATGAATTTTTCCACGACTGCATTCTGCAATGTAACCAGATGCAAGATTAGCACATAAAAATCTGTAGTCTTCCAATATATAAATGACAAGTATATTGAGAAAGAAGTCAGGGAAACACCACCACTCAAAATAATAGTAAAATACATTGAAATAAGTTTAACAAAGAAAGTGGAAAACTTATATAATGAGATCTTCAAACAGATGTTTTTTAATGAAGGCAAAAAAAATTTAAAGCCACTCCCCATGCTTATAGACTGGTAGTATTAAACAGTGAAAATGGCACTCAAAATGGCAAACCAAAACCTATTAACACAACGTCCATCAAAATTCCAACACAATTCTTCATAGACAATAAAAAAAATTAAAACTTCATGTGGAAATAGAAATGACCCAAGAGAGCCAAGATAATCAAAACAATAAAAATCCACTGGAGATATCACCATCCCATATTTTAACTTCAGAACTGTACTAACAACAGCAGCAACAACAACAACAAGAAAACAACTCGAGCATGGTACTGACATAAAGCAGACATGTTGATTGGATGGACTAGAAATGAAAGTATAAATATAAGCCCACACACTCAGTTGCCTGATTTTTTTTTTTTTATAAAGAAGTCAATAATACATATTGGGGGAAAGGAATAGCATTTTCAACAAATTCTGCTTGTCAAGCTGGAAACTTATATGTACAGGAATGAAATAGATCCCTTTCTCTCACCCTGTACAAAATTCAACCCCAAATAGATCAAGGACCTCAACATGAAACTAGCTGCCCTGAATGCAGTAAAAGCAGAAAATAGGGAATATGCTTAAACTTAGCACAGACATTAGGACCAAGAATTAACCAATGTGAACCAATAAAACATGAAAATGACTTTGGGCTAGGACAGGAAAGTAGGCTCAGTTACTTTGGTCATCCTGATAAGCCATTAGAAACAGTGATCATGGGAGTGTTCATGTAATTGTGTTTAATGCTTTGCTTGTTCTTTAACTATTGGTGTTTATTGTCTTGCTTGTTCCTTGACTATTTGCATCTATGGTATTGCTACTTCCTCAACCTATAACTGACCTTAATACTTGGATACTTAATACTTAATAATGGCATAAAATAAAATATTCAGTAAGAAAATTTATTTAATTTTATTTGTATGAGTACACTGTCACTGTCCTCAGACACACGAAAAGAGGTCAGACACACCAAAAGAGGGCACTGGATCCCATTACATATGGTTGTAAGCCACCATGTGGTTGCTCGGAAGTGAACTAAGGACCTCTGAAAGAGCAGTCAGTGCTCTTCAACACTGAGCCCTCTCTCCAGTCCCTCAGTTCTTTCTAAATATGGGGAAAAAAAGATATCTATGAACCTATTGGTTTTACCTCACAGTAAAATATTAGCTATTCCCCAACAAGTGAATAGATAAATATGCTCACACTTTCACTTTTATCCACACTAACCAGTTCAAAAAAACAAAGTGGACCAGCAAGATGCCTCATAGGTAAAGTCACGTGCTGCCAAGCCTAAGGACAAACATTCTACACCCCAAATTCTACATGGTTGGAGGAAAGAACCTGTAAATTATTCTCTAACCACCACCTGTGCAATGTGGCAGGACAATGTGTATGCATGCATGCAGCCCCAAAGAATAGCTAAGATTTTTTAAAAGGAAAAAAATAATGATGGCAAATGCTGGAGTGTAAGGAAAAGAGGACAGTAATTTGCTGCTGGTATAAGTGAGTAAGTCAATAAGGCAATTGGCAAAGCCATTATGGAAATAGTGTGACGGTTACTCAAAAAGCTAGCAGATCTACTACTTGATTCAGCTATGTTAATCTTGCACATATTCCCAAGTGTGGGGGTGTGGGAGTGAATTTGGTGGAGGAAGAAGTGGGATGGAGATCGAAGCGCCACAGGCTCTTGTGACTGATAAAGGAGTCTTGATCTAAGGTGGTCAGTGAAACAGAACAAAGGACTCAAGGCCAGGATGATGGCCACAACCCACCTCTTCCTCCCCTCAACCCCATCTCTCACAATCTCTACCTTCACAGAAATCCCCACAAGTGATCAACTCCCTCCGCTACAGAGTCATGGGCAAATGAATCAGATTCAGCAGGATTGCCTGTGGAATGACCCTTTTGACCTTGAATTACATAACCACACCCTGACTGGCTGAGAAGTTGTATGTAACTTTATTGTACTGAATAAATAAGTTAGATCTGTACCCCAATGCAGGTCCTCAGAGTCCAAATCCTGGGTAAAATAAAAATACCTTTCACTACTGTGATATACTTCTCATGTGAATTACAAAACAAAGGTGTTATTAACTACACTTTACATATGAAACACCAACCTGAACCATGATTATTCAGTTAAGGCACAAAAATTGCCAATGAAAATAAAGCCTTCAATGCTTTAACAAAATACAGGGTAAATCATCTGAAAAATAAGAGAATGGGGCTAGGGATTTTTTTGTAGTTAGGAACACCAGTTGTTATTCCAGAGAACTAGGGTTCAATTCCCAGCACCTACTTGGCAGCTCACAATTGTCTCAAACGCCAGTCCCTAGGGATCAGATGCCCTTTTCTGAAGGCACCTGCATACATGCAGGCAAAAACCCCATAAACATAAAAATAAAACACCAGGGAAATGTCTGAGTTTTGTGTCTCACAAGTATATTAACCAAATGCAAAATTAAATGGCAGAGTTTTGATAATGATAAAAGAGAAAAAAAAGCAGAAAAAAATACAAATTATAATACAACATACTAATTGTCAAATTGTATCTATTTGCATTATTTTAAAAGTCTTAGAAGCAGAAGAGAAGAGAAACTGAAAATGATTTGAAGTTTCTAGATTTTATCATTGTGAGTCCTCAAGCCTCTTGTATACAATCATCTTACTAACTTTCTCAAATCCCTTTTCACTCGTAACCTACACCTTACAAAACGAATCTTTATCACTATTAAACTTGCATAAAACTTTGGAAAATGAGCGGTAGAACCAGAAATAAAAGCCACAATTCCTTACAACAATGAGTTTTCCTCAAACAGCAGCACTAGAGGGAGGAGCCAATGTTTTCATCATCACAAGAGCTGTGTCTGCAACTGGCCAATCTAACTCCTTTACAGAATGCACTTCACAAACAAATTTGATTTCTTTAATCAGACATTGTTATTTTAAATCACAAAAATCAAAGACTCTGTTCACATGATTGAGCTCTAGAAATGATCTAGAAATTATTGCAGTCTCACACACTCACCTTTAGACTCACACCCTCACTTTTACTCTTAGACACTCACTTTTAGGCTCACACACTCACTTTTTGGCTCACACACTCACTTTGTAGAAGAAGCTGAACCCAAACACAAATACAGTAGTGTTTTCTACAACAACATGCTGACTTCAAATGATATGACTGTATCATATCATTTGGGCAGTAAGATGAGTGAGCAAATTAAAGTACTTGCTATATCTCCTAACAACCTGAAATTGATCCCCAAAACTCATATAATAAAAAGAGAATCAACTTCCACAAGTTGTCCTCTGACTTCCACACATGTGTCATGGCACATATACACAAACTAAATTTAACTTTTAAACATTAAATACTTTTCTTAAAACAAGAAGGTTTTACATGATTATAACAATATTCATTGTAACCATCACACTACATATCTGAATAACTCCAACTATTATTAATTTTAGAATACACTTCTGATGAATCATATTTTGAAGCTAGTATAAAACTTACCTTGACTGTTGCCAATTAAAGAGGAAATACAAACAGTTTCAACCTGTAACTTTTCTTTGACTCTTCAGTATTGTAAAGGCTAAATAATGAACCATGGTCACCATTAAAATCATGGTTACTTAAAAATAATGCACAGACCACATAACGCTTAAAAAGAAGGAAGACCAAAGTGTGGGTCCTTCTTAGAAAAACATTACTAATGTGTTGAATATACAAGAGGATTTAGATAGGCATTTGAAACAACAGATTGATGCTCCTTATCCTATTCAAATTATTGGAAGGAGGTTCAGAGTTTAAGAGTAAGGAGCCATCTTGAGTGTAGATTCGTGTTAGTTCTAAAATTTACATTGGTAGTCATTATAATTAGGAAAAAGTTTAAAGACACTTGCAGTGTGTTTGGCATAATTCTAACACCTCTCAGGATGTTTTGCATGGTGAGCTTATGAATTTGAAGAATGCTGCTCTGCTGAGCCTTGATGTGGCAGATACTGCAGATAAAACTACCCATGGCATGAGGTCAGTATTTCTATTTTGGCCAAGCTTCAAGAATGGCATATATAGATAGCTTGAACATGCTAGCCCTTTTTGTCCTAGGAACACTTTTATTCCTGTCCATTGTGTTAAAGCTTGTCTCTAACAACATCAAGATGCTGGCAGACAAAGTACATGGCTTAAAACTGAAAATGGACCCCCAGATAGAGTTATTAATTTAACAGGCTGGCAAGCCAAGGATGGGTAAGATTCTGCAGAGCCTTACCAACCTATGTGCATTGCTTTTGACAATGAATATTCCACGACAGGTAAAGAAGACATTCTTGTCAGAACGACCTAAGACAGACTCAGTCTTGTTTATGAAATGAAAAAGAGGGAAAGGCGGAGAGCTTTTTGGGTTGCTTGGCAAGAATCTGACACAGGTCAAGAACAAGGAAATGAGCTGCTTGACAGGAATATGACATCAGCCAAGGACAAGAAAGTGGGCTTCAGGCAAGAATCTGACATTAGGCTAGAACAAAGAAGTAATTTCAGGCAGGAATCTAAATATTAGGCTAGAACAAGGAAGTAGGCTTCAGACATGAAAATGACTATGGGCTAGGACAGGGAAGTAGGCTCAGATATTTTGGTCATCCTGATAAGCCCTTAGAAATAGTGATCATCAGAGTGTTCATGTAATTGTGTTTAAAGCCTTGCTTGTTCTTTGACTATTTGTGTTTATTGTTTTGCTTGTTCCTTGACTGTTTGCATCTATCTTGTTTGCTAGTTCCTCAGCCTAGAACTGACCTTAATACTTGGAAGTAATTAAAATGGTATAAAAGCACAAAGGAGGAGAGAGGATGGGATAGGGGTTTTCTAGAGAGGGGAAATGGGGAAAGGGGCTAGCATCTGAGATGTAAATGAATAAAATATCCAATAAAAAAGGAGGGGAGACAAAATACTCACAGGAGCAAATATGGAGACAAAGTGTGGAGCAGAGACTGAAGGAAAGGCCATCCAAAGACTGCCCCACCTGGGTATCCATCCCACATACAGTCACCAAACCTAGACACTATTGTGGATGCCAAGAAGTGCATGCTGACAGGAGTCTGATATAGCTGTCTCCTGAGAGGTTCTGCCAGAGCCTGACAAATATAGGATCGGATGCTTGCACATAACCATTGGATTCAGCATCAAGTCCCCAATGGGGTTCCCAATGGAGGAGTCAGAGAAAAGACTGATGGAGCTGAAGGGGTTTGCAACCACATAGGAAGAATAATAATATCAACCAACCAGACCCCCCAGAGTTCCCAGGGACTAAACCACCAACCAAAGAGTACACATGGAGGGACCCATGTGCATATGTAGCAGAGGATGGCCTTGTTGGGCATCAATAGGAGGAGAGGCCCTTGGTCCTGTGAAGGCTTGATGCCCCAATGTAGGGGAGTTATAGGGCAGGGAGGCGGTGAGTGAACACCCTCATAGAAGCAGGAGAGGGAAGATGGGATAGGAAGCTTCAGGGGTTGGGGGAAACTGAGTAAGGGATAACATTTGAAATGTAAATAAAGGAAATATCCAATAAAATATATAAATTCTGTTACCTCTTTAATAAATTCTATGAAAATGTACCACTGACTTTAAGATTTTACTAAATAAAAATTAATAGTATATAGCATGTATTTACTAAAAGACCAGGCTATTCAATGAGTTTCCAAAACAAGACTCTGTTTAAAGTTCTTACAAACACAAGGTTATCTAAAAATCAAAAAACACACCTTTCAGTGATATAGCTATCAATTTCTTTTCTCTAACAAGAATAAAGTAAGAGCATCCTTATTATTTCAGCAGAAAGGGAGCAAGTCCCAACTAAAGCATGAAACATAATACCAAAGATTATGAGAGTCTCTAAATATCAACAGTAGCCAAAGAAAACCTAGATAGAACTTCTGAAATCTTGTGTGTGCACCTGTGCATGTATGTGTATGGGTACATATAGCCTCTGATTCCTTCCCTAAGACTATGAGTTAAGAGAGTTTCCCAATAAATCTTTCATAGAAAATGAGAAGACATATCTTACAACAAATAAAAAAAATTAATAATTTAAAAAACTAAAAATCAAGAAAGCATATGTCAATCTTGGAGCAGGGGTTAAAAGAACAATTTTCATTATAGGTAACTAAATAAAAATTATATAACTAAAACTCAAAAAGAGAAGTAAGCAAGTCAGATACAGGAAACCCTTCACAGCATATGACTTCAGATGAATGACAAGCTGCAAGCACACCTTACCTTACACTCCACCACACTCTGATCTGACTCACAAGTCACATAGATTTCATCTACTGCCCGGCGAAGATTGTCAAAAAGAAATGCCCAGTAGCGAGCTCTTAAGTCAATTTTCCGTGGATGCCTTGTTTTTGTAGGACTTTTATCAAAATGTTTCTCTCCAGTTGTGGATGTTACTTTACATTCTACTGCAGTATTCTGATGAAATAAATGAACCATTAAAAAAACAAGTAAAAGGCTTGTAGCATTAATTTTTTTACAAAGCAATCTTTCAATATGAATTTTTAAGTCATTCAGCTTATACCATACTTGAATTCATCAAATAAATTTCTGTCCTTAACAAGAGGCAAGTTTCTCTAGTAAGAACTCCAGCATGGAGGGAGAAGAAAGTCCCAAAGCCCCACCCTCATCTGAGCAGCTCATGGCAGTTAAAGGAAGAGTCCATGTGTATGCACTCACATGCACACATGCCACAGCGCAAGTGCTGGAACAGAGGACAGCTGGTGGGAGTCAGCTTTCTCCTTCTGTTATGTGGGTTCCCAAGAGCAAAGCAAATCATCTGGCTTGTTAGGAACCACTTTTACCCATCTTACCAACCTAGCTGATCTCTTTTTGTGAGGACACTATTCCTATGATATTGGCATGATACTTTCTGCCAGGCTGAAAAGGCAAAAAGATTCTCACCAGATTGAGCTCAGCATCTTAGGATTTCTCAGCCTCCTGAACTATAAACCAATATAAAAGGCCATTGCTTTTAAATTACTCATTTTGTGGAAATTTGTTACAATAGCACAAGACAGACTAAAATAAAGGTTAACACTTAATCTCTGTATATCTGAAACTGGCTTTAATTCATTTCTGTAAAGGAATAACCATCTGATTACACACAGCACTTCAGCAGAAGAGTTCTGAGGGTTGGCTGGCCTTATAGCTCTTAAGATACTGCTCCAGTGACTTTTTGTAAATACAAGGACTGCTAGTAACCTGTAATCCTCTGGTGTTACTTTTGGTAAGTTTCAAGATTTTCTTTTATCCTGATGTTCTGAAGACAGATCTAAGTGAAACAGATCTAAGTATAAATCTACTTTTATTTAAGATGCTCAGCTCCAGTTTATGTTCTAAAGCCCCTGAGAATACACAAGTGAAAACCACTTTCTATGCACCATTTATTTTCTCCTTTTGGAAGCCTTGAGAAGACATGTACTGAAATTCCATCTCAGGTTTTCTTCACACCCCACCCCATGTCGTCAGTCCTACTCTAAGGCCTCTTCAGAGCACCCTCTAGTTCATAAGGTCTTTCACTAATCTCCTTCCAATGTGTCATTTATTTTAGTAATTGTAGTTTTCCACAATTTCACTGACATATCTATAAATGTTTGAAATTAAGTTAACATTACTTTATAACTTATCAAATTTCCTGTATAATCACTCTGTCCCTTCAGAACCTTAAACTCATTTATTTGAAAACTCTTTTTAGAATAATTTATCTTTTACTTTTCATTACCTAAGGAGTAAATTCTCATGTGTATAAAATATTGATTTATTTTACAGCATTTTCTTCATATGCTTTGATATTTTATTTGGCAAACTTATTTTGAGTTTCATATCTTTCACTTTCTAACTTTGCTCATTTTTAGATATCATCGATCTGGCCTGCTGTAGATCTGCTTCGTGGGGTCTTGTACCAGAGCCTACAGCATTTTCATTTAAGGAGTATGATCCACTGAATCCTCAGAAGGCGACTCCTGAAAGCAGTCTCCACTGACTTTAGGCATCAGCTGTAATTGACTACACCTCCGACTGGGGATCTTATCTGACTTTGATAGGCTGTGTCTTTTTCTGTCTAATAATGCACAGCTCTGGAGTTCAGGTCTAAGTTTTCAAATCAGACTGTGAATGTGTTTCTCACCACAAATGGCATCCAGCCTATTTATCTCATTGGAACTCACCTTCTAGATGCTTTGACTATTTAGTTTGTGTTCTCAAAATTCCACTTACTTATAGAAATTTTTGTTTCCTTTCTATCTGTAAATATTTACTTATTTTAAAAATATTCTTTATTCATATATAAAACAAATGGTCATTGATGCTTCTGTAAGGTGGCCTTTCTGTGAACTCACAATGATAGCATGATTAAACTCCATTTTTCTTATATCAACTTTTTTGGTTTATATAAACATATCTAATAATATCAAGTTAAAAACCACAAGTATAAAAAGGAAAGACTATAAAAAAGGTAACTATACTTATTTTGATTATTTTTAAAATAAGATGCAGGGATGGATACTATACAACTTTACTGAATCTATTTGGAAACTTTTAGACTTACTAAATTGTGACTTCTACAAACTAAAAGCATCAGTACTTAAAGAATATCATAACTCCTTAAACATGAAGTGGATATCAGAGAAGCTAAGGTTATGAACTGAAAAGTGGCACTACGGGCTGAAATACTGGCTGCCTGTTGTTTACTGGAATGTTATACAGCTTATCGGAGTTTCTGTTTCTCTTCCTAGAGTAACATCACTTCTTGTTGTTGATATTGTTGGAAGTTACACACCCATATCCCGGTGTCTGCTCCTAGGTACACACAGGTAGAGGCCAAAGGAGGAGCACAGGTGTCTTTCTCTACCACTATTCACCTTATTCCTTTTAAGACAAGGCATCTCAGAAAGACTGATATGTTAATTCTTAGTATATGTTAATTAATTAGTACTAGCCATATAGTGAATACACAATCCACACTTTTAAATCTAAAAATGCTATGCTAAACTTTTATATAAGTAAACTATACAATATTCAAATCCTGAAATTTAAATTTGTAAAATGGATATTATTTTCAGTAAATGAATTAAACAAATTAGTACAAAATTATATATGCTGTACCTGTTTAGTAGTTTTCTGAGTGCCTTGAATTGTCCTCTTAGATTTCCCACCAGTTTGACATTTAGGTTTTCCTTTAAGACATTAAAAAAGTAAATAGACACATAAATCAAAACAAGTAACATGTAGCTAAACTTTGGATACTATATAAGATACAACTAAACAACACAATGCATTCAAGCATCCCTAGTACATAATTTCTATCTGAAAACTACAGAAGAGTATAATTTTATTCATTGTCAATGAATATGAACTAATGATGTAAGGTTTTTTTTTTTTTTAATCTTATTTTGTTTTTTAAATCTATGTTCTCAAACACCAGAGGATGCTTTATTCAAACGATTTCCCGGAGAGGAATCTTCAGGCCTATATATAATTTTCTTTTTACCCAAGACTTTAAACACAAGCATTCTACTACTAAGATATAAGAACAGCCTACTGCATCCTTAGTTAGCTTGACACATCCTATTATGTAAGGTTCTCAAAGAAAGAGAAAAGGATGTCCAAAAACAACATGAGCACCAAGAATCTCCACTAGTCAAACCTAAGACAATCTGAATAACAAGTGAGAGTCAAAGATTATACTACATTAAATAAGAAGTCATGAATCTACACAAATTTAAACTTATAAATACATATACATGTTAAAATAAACGGGAGAAGGGAGCACTATTCTTTATATTAGAAGCTAAATGATAAACACAGAAAAAAAATTATGGAGTTAATAAATCACCATTTTAACTACCAGAGTAATACCTTAATAATTTCATTATTTCTTAAAACAAGTGAGAATTGTGTTCCCAGCCTTCTCAGCCCCAGAGCCGCCTCTTGCGCATGCTCAGCTCCAGCCAAAGGAGAAGGGGGTTACCTAAGGAGGTGTTCATACCATGGCTCCTACAAAGCTGACTGCCTGCAAAGTCACCCATGGTAAAGCACCCAGGAAACAACTGGATAAAAAAAGCCGCTCACAAGAGTGCGCCGTCTACTGGAGGGATGAAGAAACCTCATCCTTACAGGCCTGGTACTAGGGAACTCCTTGAAATCAGGCTCTATCAGAAGTCTACTAAACTTTTGATTCACAAGCTAACCTTTCAGTGTCTGGTGCAAGAAATTACTCAGGACTTCAAAACAGATCAGCGCTTCCAGAGTGCAGGTATTGGTGCTTTGCAGGAGGCAAGTGAGGCCTATCTGGTTGGCGTTTTTGAAGACGCCAATCTGTGTGCTATCCATGCCAAACATGGAACAAGAATGCCAAAAGATATCCAGTTAACACACCTCATACGCTATGTGGGGAAACATTTCATTCACAAAGGAAAAATGTTTCCCTCTTCTTCCTGTTATCAGTAGTTCTGAATGAGAGGTATTCTTCCAAGGGTACCTAAGTATATGATTGTGAGTAGAAACACAGGGGACGATATCAGGTATTGGCAGTTTCTCTATGTTCATTTTTATGTGAATTTTTAATATAAACGCACGATGTAAAGCATTAATGCAAGAAAAATGTTTCAGTGAACATATTTCAACAGTTCAACTTTATAACAATTGTAAATGAAACTGTTAAAATTTTCTGGACAACGGTGGCATTTGGGTTTTTTAAAAATAAGTAAGTTTCTTCTTGACGGCAACTAAATGGTGTTTGTAGCATTTTTATCATACATTAGATTCCATCCATTCACTATGCTTTCTAACTGAGTTGTCCCACATGCAAGTACATGTTTTTAATGTTGTCTGTTTTCTGTGCTGTTCCTCTAAGTTTGCTATTAAAATACATTAAACTATTTTTAAAAACAGCAAATGAATAATACCACTTTTTAAACAATTTTTGTACAAAATCAATTTTATTTAATATGCCAATTTGCTGAAAAATTCTAATTGTGAACATTCAGTTTAAATCAACTTACTCTCTCAAACTAGATATATGCTTAAACATTTTGCTTCCTTTCATTTTGTTTAGACACGGCCTTGTTCTATTGGCAAGGCTAGTCTTGAACTCCTAAGGCTAATCCTCATGCCTCCAATCTTCCATATTTACATGAAATGAAATGCTATATTCTACACTACATACCATCGTCGTCTTTGTTTTCTAGTGGAACACTCCAGGCTATCAGGTTTCTTGCTGTACGACCCTCTTCAGCAACAATTCTCCTCACTTTGTCATGACTATTGGAGCGCTGGAAGGAAGCCTAGATATATTAAAATAAGAATATTTAAGAGACTATTAGGTATCAATCACCATTTAGCATGTATTTCTTATTCACTCTTCTTCATACATATTCAGAAAGCAAATACTTAAAATATAATTTTAGGGGTTTGGGAGACAGCTCACTGGAATAAAGTACTCGTTGTACAAGCATGAAACAATGAGTTCAAGTCTCCAAAATCCATGTATAAACTGAGTGAGGTGAAACACAACCATAATCCCAGTACAGGAAGGGGGAGACCGGACAACCAGTTGAGTCAGAATAGGAAGTTCCAAGTTTAGTAAGAAACTCTGTCAAAAGATAAGGTGGGGGCAAGCAGATGGCTCAGTGGTAAACACTCCAGGCAACAAGTCTGAAGACGTGAGCATAATCCCCATTACCCACATAGTAAAAAGAATTAGTAGAACCAACTTCCCTCCTTGTCATCTGACATCCACACATGTGCTGTGGCACTTGCATGCATGTGTGCATGTGAAAACACACAAAGAAATACATAGTAAATTTAAATTAAAAGAAGAAAAGGCTTCAGTGGTGGCTTAACGTATAAAATACTTACTGATGCCAAAAAAGCAGCAAAACTTAAAGACAATATCATATTTTTATGTTCCCTGAAAGAATCCTATGGAGAAAATTTGTCAGCTATATGGGATAAAGGAAATAAACATGCAAGGTAAATCTATAAATATGAGGAACTCAATTTAGATCGCTAGAACCCAGGTTACAAAATGAAAACAAAAACAAGAAAACCTAGGTATGACGAAATACACCAGAATCCCAGCACTGGAAGCAGAAACAGGTAGATCCCAAGGGCTCCAGGCTGACAAGTGAGCTTCAGGTTCAGTGAGAAACACTATCTCATGAACAAGTTGAAAAACAAGAGCATGACACCAAGGTCCACTTCTGTCCTACACACACACACACACACACACACACACACACACACACACACACGTGTATTTCCAAATATGCACCATAATATCAATGTAGAGAAAGAAAAGACGACATCCAATATCAAATTCTGGCCTCCACAACATGCACACACAAATCCATCTAAAATTTGGAATGTGGTTCATCTGATATCAAGTCTGTTTTCAGGTTTTAAAACCCTAAAATTAAAACTTTAAATTACATCCAGAACTACTACAGTCTGGGGTTCGAACAGCTACATCAAGCAGCAGAACTGCCACTCTGCACCTACGCCAGCACCACATCTTGCAGATAACAAGTCTACTGGGTGGAGTAACAATTAAAATCCCAACAAAAGAAAGTCCAAAAAATGGGAAAATAGACATAAGACACAAAAGCTAAAATCTCGTGTAGTTTTACCTTAAAGAAAAAAAAATGAGATTTTTAAGATAACATGTTTTTATGCTCATGGAAAGAATCTGGTAGAGAAAATGTGTTACATGTGGAAAAGGAATAAACATGCTTGCTAAATCGGTGAGTGACAAAATAGTTTCAGTGCACAAATGAATGAACTTATTATGAATAAAACTATCAAACGACTAGAAAAAAATAATTCCATCTATCTGAATACTCTGCTCATATAATAACCCATGTCTCCTCCCAGAACTCTCAACCTTCGACTTAATGTCTATATTTATATCCCTCACTCTTCTGGCCTTAGCCTGAAAATCCCACAGGCATCTACCTAACTAATTAGAGTTTTCACAGGAATTTGTTATAGTATGCTTTCTAGATTTGCAAAGTTCTCAAATCTCTTCTTCACTTACTCTCAGGCTTCCCAAGGATGTAACACTGTAAACCAGTATCACTTAGATTACCTAAGTTAAAGTGTGCCACCTAGTGCTACATGGAGATTTTACACAGGCTTGTTCTAATAGTTAATGTTTCAAATAAAAGCAATAAACATCAGCATTAAGTTATATTCAAATCCTGCCTGATGCACTCTAAGAAATCAAATATTCAGAACACAGACCACAGTCTACCTACTTCTGAAACTCACTCCTCTCTTCAAATCTACCAAAGGAGGGACTTGGGCAAGACTGCATTCCCTCTACCTAAGCCTCTCTTTGAGAAGTTTAAGGCATATATAGAAGTGTCTGAACACACTAGGTTGTAAAAGTGTAAGGGATGAGAACCTGTTTGCTTCCATTCTTAGGACCCCTACATCAATGGCCATCCTGGATTAAACCAGCCCAGGAAGACAGCTCTCATCTGTTTTCCAACCCCACATCCCCCAGGTGTCAGACCAGACCAAGGCAGCAGAAGTGCCTGAAACAGCAGTAAGACTGAGGCTAAAAGTGACAGGTGACACGAGTAGAAACTGAGAAGCAAACAACAAGCCAGAGAAAACCTAAAGTTGGTTTTAAAAACAGCTCCATCTTAGTGGCTAGTAAGACAGCTCAGTGAATCAAAGCACTTGCTGCCAAGCCCAATGACCCATTCGATCGCCAGGACCCATGTGATGAGAGGAGAGAATCAACTCCTGTATCCTGTTCTCTGATCTCCTCACAAACACACTATGGCACATGTGGAAACAGATAAACAAACAAACAAATAAATATGATAAAAATCGATGAACTTACCATCATTCTTTAATTCTCTTCCGCAGCAAGATCATTTACCACAGAATCCCATGGGTTATAATTCCTACAATTAAAACAATTTTATGCATACATACATGCATATATACATACATATGTACATGCATATATCCATAGTCATAGCTTCATTAGAAAATCATATATATATTAAAAGGTAAAAAAATCTCTCATCTTCCAACTTCCTCATTACATAAACTACAATAAATGAATAAAACCACACTTTACTGTCTGCTAAGATACACAGGATACAACAGGCTTTAAATATTCCACACTGAATACCTTAATACTCCTAAATATAAAAACAAAATGGGAAAGAAAAAAGGCTAATTTCAGGACAAGCATAGTATCTCCTAATCCAGAGGCATCAGGCTTCCTTTTATTATAATCCTAATCACGAAACACACATACATATTTTACATGCTTGGTTGAAAGTTTATTTTTATTTAATGTGTACAAGAGTGTGCTTGATGTATATATAATATGTGCAAAGCATATATACTGTAAAGGCCAGAAGAAGGCTCCACACTCTCCTGAAACTAGAATTATAGGGGGATGTAAGCCACCCTGTAGCTACTAGGAACCAAACCTGGAGCAACAGATACTCTTAACTGCTGAGCTGTTCTCTGGCCCCACATGTTATATCTTAACCCAATTCATAATGTTTAACTAAAAGGAAAAGGCCATGAATATTTATCCCTAATGTAAGAAATTCATTTTTGCCTTCTCTATTCTACTTCATTTTTAAATAATGTTCACTCAACTTAATAAAGAAGATAATGTGTGGCCTCTCCTTAGGAATTTCCATTAAATGGGGGCTGGAGAGAAAGTTCAATTGTTATGGGAACTTGTGGCTTTTCCAGAGGACTCAGGTTCAGGTCCATTCATAATTTCAGATCCAGTGACTCTAACTCTCTCTTCTGACTTCTGTGGACACCAGGCACAGTCATGGTACATACACAAACATGTAGTTAAACTCACCAACATAAAATAAAAATAAATCTTTACAAAAGAACTTCCATAAATTGAACTTTTATCTGTATATTTTAATCACCTTTTATGTAAGTATCCACACAGAACAAACCTTACATTTCAAGAAGTCTATTTAATCAAATTTTCACTCAAAAAAATGTAAAACAGAGAAACAAGATTCTGTGTGTGTGTATGTGTGTGTGTGTGTACCTAACACTGTAACATGTACCACTTAACAAAAGAAAGCAGCAACAAAACTAAACATTCTAAGAACCTAGGTCATTTAGCCTCTGTCAAGTGAACATGCTCCTTAAATACACTTCCAGGCTGGGGGTGTGGCCTGATGGGAGAGCACTTGCCTAGTGTGCTTGAGATCCTGGACTCGGGTACCTGCACTATAACAAATATGGTTTTTAAGCAACACCCGAAATACAAACATATGTGCTCTTGCCACCTCACTTTTACATACATACACAGACAGGCTCGAGCGTGCGCGCGCACACACACACACACACACACACACACACAAAACTTAAACACAAATGCTCATAATGGCACTATACAATACAATAATTTATTTGGCCATAAAAAGGAATTAATTAAGTTCCCATGTTTCAACACAGATGAACTCTGAAAATATTATACATTATGGGAAAATTTTAAAAGATCACATATTATATGATTTCATTTGTATGAATTGTCCAGAATAATTAAATCCATCTAGTTAAGAGGTAGAAGATAGAGAGAAAATGGAAGTTACCTTAAATGAGAACAGGTTATCTTTCAGGGTGGTCAAAATGTCCCAAAATTCACGGTGGTATAGATACACGGCTCTGTGAAAACATTACCCATGAGTCTTAAGTACGTGTAGGACATGGCACATGATGTAGGCATGGGGAAACTGCTGCACTTTCGTAGTGCATTGACCATGTTCACAACCCTCCAACTCCACCCCATCTCACTCAGTGAAACCCAGTCTTCACAGTCACCTAGCCCATTCCAGCTCTCTCCCATTCTTTACAGCTCCTTCCCAGTATCCATTCCATCCCAGCCACACTGGCCTCTTTATGTTTCTTAGGACACGAGCCTCAGAGGTTTATGCCTGGGCCTCTCTCTGTCTTTGCCAATCGTGACTTTCTCACTGAGCCCTATTTAAAACTGCTTTCCTCCCAGATAAACAAGGGCTGTGGAAGTTCATCACCACCAGATCAGCCTATAACAAATGAAAGGGTGATAACCACATGAAAACCAAAACAACCATAGTGATGGTATACAATAACTTTTAACTCTAACAAGAAAGATAAAGTTCAAACAAACACTAAAAATAACTGAAGCTGAGTGAGTGGCACATGTAATTCCAGATCCTCAGGAGACTGAACAAGAAGGATCACTTGAGGCCAGGAGTTCAGTATCAATCTTGACAATAGAGTGAACTATGTCTCAAAGAAATAAATAGAAAAAAACTCAACTCTAACAATTTATCAAAAGATACAGAATATATGCAAGAAGTAATCTATAACATCATTAACATAAGTGCTAATGCAATTTAATTTTTGTGTTTATTGATTTTGCCTGGTGGGTTGTTTCTTTTTTATTTTCCTTTGTGTTGTTTGTTTGTGGGTTTTGGGAGGCAGGGGGAGGCTGAGACAGAGTCTCTCTAGGCCAAGCTGACCTAGAACTTACAGAGATTCAATTTCTTCTGTCTCCCAACTGATGGATTAAAAGCATGCTACACCAAGCCTGGATGTCTTTTGCTTTCTTGAAAGCTCTTGCTTTTTTACCAAAGCTAGCCTCTAATATGCAATCCTCCTGCCTTTGCTTCCTGAGTGCTGAAATTAGAGGCACAAGCAAATTGAAGTTAAATTTGTAACAACACTAAAATGTTTAGAACATAATATAACTACAGGATGTTTTGTTTAGTCTATAGTAACCACAAAGAAAAACCTATAGTACATACACAATGAAAACAGAAAATAAAATCGAAACTTATTACTTTAAAAAAAAAAAACATTGCAAAGAAAATTATCAATAGAACCTGAAAGTGAACAGACTACAAACCAGAACATAATTATAGTAGTAAGGGCCTTTCTATCATTAACATTAAATGGGTTACATTCCCCAATGAAAAGATAAGAATAGATAAATCAATTTAAATAGAAGAATCATGATCAAACAACATTCTGCCTATAAGCTTTAGCTCTTGAGAAGAAAATAGGCTGAAAATGGAAGGGCTGAAAGAGATATTCCATGTAAACCTCATCCTAAAGAAAGCAGAGGTATTTTACCAGGCAAAGCACATTTTAAGTCAAAAACTGCCACAAAAAGTCATGATATGATAATAAAAAAGTCAATGTATCAAGAAAATATAACGATTATAAATATAACCCAAACTCAGAGTAACTGAAAAAAACAGGGCAAATGTTAACACAATTAACCGCAGAGTTACAGTGAACTAATGCTAGGGACTTCAATATTCCACAATTAAAAATTATTACATTTCCTTATTTACTGGAGACATGCATGCATGCCACAGCGATTCTCTCCTTCCATCATGAGGGTATTAGTGATCAGCACCTTACCTACTGGACACTCCCACAAGCCCAATATCCCACTTTAAAGAAGGATAGATCATCTGGGCATACCACTACCATTATGGGTAAAATACTACACATCAAATGAACCTACCAAACATACTTAAAATAGTATACTCGACAACAGAGTACACACTATTTTGAATCCCAAATGAATATTTTCTAGGATAGATTATATATTAAGCCATAAAACAAGTGTTAATAAATTCAAGGTTTTAAGTAGTAATAATTTCTTTCTGACCACAGATGGTATGAAGCTATTATGAAAATCAATGATGAGAAAATTTTAAATTCAAAAATATGTGAAAACCGAGCAATGTATTCCCCAACAACATATTCCCCAATAACATATAGGTTAAAGAACTCAAAAAAGAAATAATAAAATACCATGGGATGAAGTAAAATTGAAATATAAATAGCAAGGCATATGTATATGGACTGTTTCAGTCCAAGGATGGAGTCACGTGAGAATTCTGAGTGCTTGTGAGAAAACTGTGAAAGACAAGAGTCTTGTGACCCAGTTTCTTCAAAAACACAAAGTCATTCTTAGAACTTGCTTTTGTGCCTCTTTCAGGTGTAGCAACTAGGAGTGAGTTTACTTCAGATTACTCATTACAACTGTCTACTGTTATTTGTTATATGCCTCTATGGAAAAACATGTTTGTGCCTTGTGTGTCTTGCCCACCACATGCAGCTTGCCCTGTGGTTGTAAACTTTACTCATGGGTACATGTGTACTCACCTGACTCCTCTTAGCCCAGAGTATAACCGTCCGATGCTCTGAATAAAGCTGACTGTTGTATAAGGCTTTAGTCCCCCTCACTTGTCAGCTCCATTCTCCCAAATCCCACCATCTCTAGAGCAGTAAACGCATGTGAACATGGCAAAAGCATTTCTAAAAGAAATTTTAAAACAATAAATGGCTAATTTAAAAAGAAGCAGCAGAAGGGGAAGGGAAGAGGAAGAGGAAAAAGAAACCTAACTCTACAACCCAAGAGTCTAGAGAATGATCCAAACTCAAAAACAAAAAAAAGGAAACTAAAAATCAAAATAGAACTTAAGTTTTACAAGTCCAGAAAACAGATAAGATCAATTAACTTAAAAGTTAAGTGTTCCAAAGACAGAGAAAAATGTCTGATTTGACTAAGAAACTTGGCAGCAAACTGGAAACAAAAACTGAAGCAGAAGCCATGGAAGAGCATTGCTTACTGGTTTCCCATGGCTTGCTCAGCTTGTTTTCTTATACCACCTAGGGCCACCTGCTCAGGGGTTGTACCACCTCCCAGTGGGCTGGGCCCTCTCTCATCAACCATTAATCAGGAAAATACCTCATGTGAGTTCCCTAACAATTGGAGTGGGGGTTGTCTCTGACTGTAACCTGCCTTTGGATCCTTTTTCCCTAGGATGCCTCTAGTCCTGTTGCTACATGATGTGCCAGGGGAGGTTGGTACCCATGGGAAGTATGCGAGCAGGGGGCTGCAGTCCTGATGTAAAGTGAATAATCTTAGAGAAATACATAGAGAAATAGAGAGATGGAGAGATAGAGAAAGAGTTATAGAGAGATAGACAGATATAAAATACCCCACAGACTTGGCTATAGGCAATCTGATGAAGGTATTTTCTCAATTGAGTTTCCTCTAGCCCAGTGGTTCTCACCCCTCCTAAGGCTGCAACCCTTTAATATAGTTTCTCAGACTGTGGTGACTCCCCACCATAAAATCATTTTCATTGCTACTACATAATTGTGATTTTGCCATTATGAATCATAATGTAAATATTTTTGGAGGGAGAGGCTTGCCAAAGGTGCCATGATCCACAGGCTAAGAACAACTGCTCTAGCCAGATATGTCTAGGTTTGTGTCTAGTTGACAAAACAAAAAAAAAAAAAAAAAAACCAAAAAAAAAAAAACAGATTCTGTGTATAAATTTCTCAAGATTAAATAAAAAACAATCTAGATATGATTTAATTAATTGAGAAAAGTTTCAAGGGCTGGAGCAGTGACTCATCAGCTAAGTACAATGAACTGCTCTTCTAGAGGTAGGAATACATTACAGCAGATCTCACAGTAAATACAAAAGACCACTGGGCAGTACTGTGAATAGTCTAGAACACCTGTAAGAGAGAATAAACTAACAGACACTTCAAACCTGCCAGAACAGAATCATAAGAACACAGAAAACATGAACAGATCAAAAATGAGTGATGTGACTGAATTTAAAAGCCTCTCAACAAAGAAAAGCCCAGGACCAGATGGATTTACAGTTGAATTTTACTAAACTTTAAGGATGACTGCTATTAATTATCAGACTATTCTAAAAATCAGGAAGAGAACCATTCCAACCTCAATATTACCCTGATGCCACAACCAAACATATGCAGAGGAAGGGAAAGATGAAGGAGGAAACTACAAGTCAATACACCTGATGAATATAGATGGAAGAACTCTAAGGACCACTGAAACAAAACAGTACACATCAAGAAAATTATATTCCAGCATAAAATGCTTTTTATCTCAAATACGCTACGAGAAAAAGAAGTCATTTACACCATTATTTGGAACATAAATCAGCACAGCCTTTAGAAAAAACAGCATAGAGATTTCTTAAAATAGTTTATTAAAATACTATATGATTCAACAGCCCCTACTCCTGGTAAATATCTAAAGGAAATGAAATAATGGTGTCAAAGTTACAGCTGCATTACATGCTCTTTTCAGCATTGGCCACAGTCTCCAAGATAACCAACCTAAGTGTCTGCTAATGGATGATTACATCAGGAAAATGTGCTATTTGTGAGAGGGAACGGTACAGTAGTCAACCTTTGAAAAAGACAATGCTGCCGTTCTCAACACCACAGATGAAATCTGGAAGATATTAAGCTAAGAAAAAAGCCAAGCACATAAAAAGAAGTATTGTGTGATCGTATTTGTGAAATATAAAACAACTGATCTCATAAAAGCATAGAGAAGAATGGTAATAGCCAGGAACTAGAAGACTGGAGTGAGAACTAGGAAGATACAGATTAAATGACACAAAATTCTAGAGGTTTATTGTACAGAACAGACACTACAGTTAATAGTAATACTTGAAAACTTCTAAAGAGTTTAGATCTGAAATATTCTGGGATGGCTAGCTTTAACTGTAAACTTGAGTTGTTGTTCTAGAATCACTAGGAAGACAGTTTTGATGAGGGAGTGTCTACACTGGGTTGGACTGTAGACACATCTGTGCAGAATTGTCTGAAGTATGTGATGTCGGTTGACCCAACCCACACTGGGTGGCACATTTCCCTTGGCACTTGTTGCCAAGATTAAAGACCAGAGCTGGATTCCTAGAATCCATATGATAAGAGGAGAGAATCAACTCTGGCAACTTATCCTCTGATCTTAAATGTGAGCGCATATGCATACAATTGTAAAAGAAAAAAATGTTAAAGCCACCAATTCTTCAAACACAGCTCAAAGTCATCTTCATGAAGGTGAATTGTGGGGTTTGTGGCTTTTGTTTTGGTTTTGCAGTTCTGGGGAATCACACCTATAGCCTTACACATATTAAGCAAGCAAGACACATACACACTTATACACATATATACACACATACACACATGTGAACTCACAGAAGCTGGGACCACATATCAAAGCACAAAATCAAGCTAGCCAAAATTATATCAACAAAGTGGGAGGGGCTCATGAAGTCCCACCCCTCTCTGAGGAGCTATCTGGCAAATGGTGACTGCTAAAGAAGGCAAAGTCAGTTTTCTTCTGAGATGTAGACCCTGGTAGGCTACCCATGCTCCAGCAGATGAAGTCACACAATGTACAAACAGGCAGCACTAAATGGACTCCATGGATAGTTTTTAAAAAGAGAGCACATGTAGTTGGGAGGGAAAGGTGAGTGGGAGAACAGCCAAAAGATTGAAGTAAGGAGAATGGAGGGTGGATTTTATCAAAAACACATGCATGGAAGAATATTAAAGAGAAACATTTTAAAAGCCATTAATTTCTGTAGCAGTATTCTCATATATAAAAGGGAAGGTTATATATTTACCCAAGCCCCCCGACCCCCAACACAGTATTTTCACAAAAAGTCTATAAACAAGTATTCAAAGCAGTTTTATATATAATAGTTCCAAACTGGAAACAATTCAAATACCCATCAACAGAATAATAATCAAATTGAAGTATATCCATGTAACAGAATACTGTTGACCAACAGAAAGGAATGAACTACTTAAACACATAACAGTGGGATACAAGATATTACATCCACAGAAAGAAATGACAAGAGAATCCTCAATGATTCCAGTCATATAAAGCTACATATTAGGCAAAAATAATCTTAACTTTTAAAAAAAGGGTGACTATTACAAATGAGGTTGCTATGAACATAGTAGAGCATGTGTCCTTGTTATATGTTGGAGCATTTTTGGGTATGTGCCCAGAAGTGGCATAGCTGGGTCTTTAGGTAGAACTATTTCCAATTTTCTGAAGAATTACCAGCTTGATTTGCAAAGTGTTTTTACCAGCTTGCAGTCCCACCAGTAATGGAGCAGTGTTCCTCTTTCTCCACATCCTCACAGGTATCTGTTGTCACCTGTATTTTTGATGTTAGCCAATATACGTATTAGTGTGAGGTGGAATCTCAGGGTCGATTTTCATTTCCCTAATGACCAAAGATATTGAACATTTCTTTAAGTGCTTCTCAGCCATTCTAGATTCCTCAGTTGAGAATTTCCTGTCTAGCTCTGTACCCCATTTTTAATAGGGTTATTTGGTTCTCTGGAGTCTAACTTCTTCAGTTCTATGTATGTTTTGGATAGTATCCTCTATCTGATGTAGGGTTGATAATGATCTTTTCCAGCAGATAATGTTGCTGTCCAAAAGAAAGACAGAGACAAAAATGGAACACAGACTGAAATATACACCATGCAGAGACCACCCAATCTAGGGATCTATCCATCTGCAGACATGAAACCCTGACACTATTGCTGATGCCAAAAGTGCTTGCTGACAGGAACCTGATATGGCTGTTCCCTGAGAGGCTCTAGCAGCACCTGACCAATACAGATGCAGATACTCACAGCCAACCATAGGACTGAGCTCACGGACCACAAGGGAAGATGTAGGGAAAGGACTGAAGGAAATGAAGGGGATTGCAACCCCATTGGGAGAACAATATCAACTAACCGGACCACCCAGAGCTCCCAGAGACTAAACCAACAACCATAAAGAACACATGGAGGGATCCACGGCTCCAGATACATATTTAGCAAAGGATGGCCTTATCTGACATCAATGGGAGGAGAGGCCCTTGGTCCTGTGGAGGTTTGACATCTCAGCTTGGGGGATGCTAAACTGGTGACGTGGGAGTGGGCGAGTGGGTAGGGAAGCACCCTCATGAATGCAAAGGGGAAGGGGAGAGGACAGATGGGACTGATGGTTGTGGAGGAGTAACTGGGAAGGGGGATATCATTTGAAATGTAAACACATCAAATAATTAATAAAAATTAATTAATTAAAAGGTGAACTGGTTGGAGGAATTGAGATGTGACACAAACTTCCTGAAGGATGGAAATATTCAACAAATGGGCTGTGGAGATGGCTCAATGGTTAAGAGCACGCTTTACTCTTCCAGAGGACCCAGGTTCAATTGCCAGCACCCACACAGAGGCTTAGAACCATTTATAACTCTAGTTCCAAGAGAACGAGTGCCTGCCTCTGATTTCTGTAGGCACTGCATGAATGTACATGGTGTACACACATATATGCAGGCAAAACATCCATAGACATAAAATAAAAATTACAGAAAAAAAAACAAATGTTTTACTAATGGAGTAGCGGCTTACAGTTATTGTAAATCTGTCACTGTTTAAGGAACTATTTACTTAGAGTGAGAATATTTAACCTAGGTGAATTATACCTCAATAGTTTTAGAGGGCACAATACTTAGAAAAATTAATAGCTAACCCTACTACAAATCTATCAGGAGACTTATATATGGAGATACATGTATTCTGAAATAAACTCAGACATCAGGAAGGAGTATACACTGTGGGAACAACTTCCAATTTAGCTATTATCCATTATAACAATTATGTGATTTTAGATATGTTATTATTCCCTCAGGACTTTTTCCCTTCCAAAATATAAAATAACATCTTTACAAAGTTAAAGGATAGTGTGCTAGAATGAAAATTTCCACCAGATGACATATGGATGCCCTAATTGTTTCTGAAATATTACAGAAAACCAGCCACATAATAAATGTTGCTCTCTTTCTCCCAATTCCCTCCTATTTCAAGGACCTGAGGGTCAGTATCAATATCTGAAAACCCCTCCCCTACTGGAGTCTCTTAGACTGGGCACTCAAAAGACTCTGCAAGAAAGAATACAGCACTGTACAGCTCACATGTTAGGCAGAAACACCTCCTTTCAGTCAATCCAGAACCAGTCTGTGAAGCTGTGAATTCTACAAGCCTTCCCAATAAAAGCCTTCCCTTCAGTGTACACACACTTTGCAAGCAGACACAAAATCCTCTGACCATGAACTTAGCTGTTAAGGGAAGAGAGAAGAATGTGGGACCCACTGAAAGACAGGGCCGACGGCCGCAGGAAATAGGGAAAAGAATGTGACCTCTAAAGCCAGACACACACAGAACCCAAGGCTGCTGTGCACAAAGTATGCTACTTTTAGGAAAGTTATCTACTTGCTTTGAACTTCTAGTTCACAATTAGACAATGAGTAAAATACCTACCCTATCTGGTTATCTTCAAAAGCAATGAAATTTAGTGCAAAGAACCTAACACAAAACCATCACTCAAAACCTGCTAACTATATAACTCACAGATTATGAAGAAATGTTTACCAATAGTTTCCTGATTTGCTGAACTATAACTGCCCTACAATTGCAAACACCAAAGACCTATAATTATTAATTTAAATACACTTTCAAAAAACAGAGTAAGGATGGCTCAAATGGAATCATGGTCTCTTCAATCTTGCCAGCTTCTAATTTATTCCAATCTTACCACTGTGCCTTGAACACTAATGTTCAGTTTCATACTTGACAGATTATTATCTCTATCCAAACTGAAATCAATCACAATCCTGCGGCAGAAGAATTCTAAGAGGGCAGCCTGGGCTACAGAGCAAAACCTAGTCTCAAAAGAAAACTTCTTAATTTTCTTTCTTCTAAGAAAATCCAAGATCTTTACACCAAAAAAAAAAAAACAAAACAAAACAAAAAAACAAAACAAAAAAAACAAAAACAAAAACAAACAAAAAAAACCTACTGTAATGTGTGTACTAATAAACACGAGTAGGTAATGTCTGCTTCACAAGAGAGCTTCTCAAGATTACAAGGATCTCTGGGAAGGAATCCCTTCAATGACATGGATTTTAAAAACTAATTCAAAGAGAGGAAAAGAGTGAAACACATTTCTAATTAAAATACTAGTGCTATGTAGGTCGTGTCCTCATTTCTGCAAAAGAGATATTCAAATTCCTAACAAACACAAGAGAAGATGTTCAAACCACCAGTCATTAGAAAAGCAAATCAAAACCACGGTGACGTATCATTTCACATCACCAAGTATCTACAGACAAACAGGCAGGACTAGAGTGTCAAAGGAAACAAGCAATCGGAGCCTGCCCCACACTGCATGGGACTGTAAACGGGTAAAGCTGGCCAACCACAGCACACATTCAGCAGTTCCTCAGGGAACTCAACATACAGTTACCATACAACCCAACAATGCCACTCCTCTATTCACTCACACAGAATGAAAACACAACACTGCACAAAACTTTATACCCAATGTCCTAACGACTAAAAATATAAACATACAGATGACCAAGAATTGTCCAACATGTAAATAAAGTGTGTGATACCTACACAATGGAATGCTAGTTACTTATAAAAGGGAGTGAAATGCTAGTACATGCTGTGGTATAAACAATTATTTAAAATGTGCCAAGCAGAGGCAGCAAGATGCAGTAGACTGTGTATTCCATCATTTTATTACTGTGCATGTCTCTCTCATATGGCAAACCTACAGGTTAGTATTCAACTGGGTTGGAAGTCAGGGAGAACTGACACAAAACAGTGTCTTCTGGACATGACAGGAGCACTGCACTCATGCACTCACAGCAGCTGTGCGTGCCTGCAGATGACCTGAACAACATAAAGTCAGTCAACATTCTAGCACGGAGTGGGAAGTGTCACGAGCTCCCACTCCTGAGGAGCTGTGATCACTAAATGACTTCTAGGGAAGGGAGAGTCAGTTTTCAACCCCACTCCAGTGGATGGCCTCACACCCAGGAGTAATAGGTAGCACAGGCTGGAGTCAGTGAGCCATGAAAAATAAATAAAATATTAGAAAGAGAGCATAAAATTGGGGTTGTAAGGGGATGAGTGGGGATTTTTTTTAAAAAAGTGTTAATGTTTTCCTGAGTTTGGTACTTAATCTTGTTATGTGTATATATAAATAAATATCTATCTATCTATCTATCTATCTATCTATATTTATATATAAAGATTATTCAAAAGCTATCAATAATACTTCACAATTTTGATGAGTACAAACTTTAGTGGATTGGAGTAGAAATGAGTGTCTTTACGAGTAATACTAAAACTTTGTAAAACTTTATTGCTTAAAGAGTTTTTCAATTGCTTTAGTAGATACCACCATGAACACATCCACCAAAAAATGTTTTGCCTGCCAGTATGGCATGACCTACTGAAAACAGCAACACTATCTCTTGCTTGCTAAACTGTGTTTAAAAGCAGGCAAATATACCAACATTTTTACAGATACAATGTGGAGGTGAGTCACTATTACAGGAAAATATCAATCATATATAGACTGTTCAAATAGACTGATATATAGCAGTTCATTCTCCACTTCTGCATGCCTTCAAAATATAATGAACCTACTATTGAAATCAAGGTCACTCTGAGCTACAAAGACCTGACTCAAAATAAGAGGAACGGGAGCTGGGAAGATATCTCAGCCAGTAAAGTGCTTGTCACCCAAGCATGAGCATCTGATTTCAACTCCCAGTTTCCTACAATTGTGGTCCCAGGACCAGGGAAGCAGAAACGGAGGACTGCTGGGGCTTGCTGACCAGCCAGTCCGTCTGACCAGGTAAGCAAGGCCCAGGTCCCAGAAAAAACCCAGTCTCAAAAAAACAAAAGTGGTCAGCTTCTGGAAAATGTAGCAGAGCCACCCGTCTCCTCCTATACTTACTTCATATGTAAGAGACAGAAATTCTTTAAGGGCAGCTGCAGCACTGAACCACAAATCTTATCTCATTGTCTAAATTTGTCAGTTTGCTTTCTATTGTGGTAGTAAAACAGCAAATTGGGAGGGGGTGTATATTTCAGCTTAAAGCTTACCATCTATCATGAAGGAAAATCAGGGTAAGACTCAACCTGGACCCAGGAACAAAAGCAGAGGTCACAAAGCAATGCTACTTACTGGCTTGTTCCTGGCTGGCTCACTTGCTTCTTTGTACTACCTAGGACCACCTGCCCAAAGGTGATGACACCACCCACAGGGGGCTGGACCATCTCACAACAATCACAACTAAGAAAATGCCTCAAGGATTTCGTTTCTTCTAACAGAATCCCTCTCCCCAGATGATTACAAAAGCTAACAAAAACACAAAACAGAACAAAAAAACATCTACCTATTAAGCATGACTTAGCCGAAAATACTTATTAAAAAAAAAAAATACACCACCCAGAAAAAAACTAAAAAATGCAAAAAGAATTGTGACACTGACCTAATTTTTACTGAACAAGTCATTTGGAATCCTTTTAATTTTTAAATTTTTTTAACTTATTTTTCTTTGTGTATGGAGTATATCTATTCATGACTTGCATATCTAGAGAAGACCAGAAACACAAGAGGACAGAAGAGGGTGTTGGATCCCCAGAACTGGTAATGATCCCCTAGAACTGGGAGTGAACCATCATATGGTTGCTGGGAACTGAACCTGGGGCCTCTGGAAAAGGAAATTATACTCTTGGCCCTCTTAGCCTTTTCTCAAGTTCCAGCCATTTCTAATTTATGTCTACAGCTTCAGAAATGACAATTCCATAATATTTATATTGTACCATTAGAGAAAACTGTTATATAACCTAGCAGGTAACAGCAGTGTATACTATGTATGTGTATGTGGGTATGCATGTGTGTGGATGGCAAAAGTTAATGTGAGATGTTTACTCAATCGCTCATTTTCAGTCACTTACTGTTTGCCTGTGTTGAAAGGAAGAGATAACACATATGTGTGTGTGCATGTGCAAATGTGAAGGCCAAAGAGAGACATTGGGTATCTTCTTCCACCTTGTTTGATTTGTTGTGTTTTTTAAGACAAGGTGTCTCACTAGATCTGGAGCTCCCTGTTTCACCTGGATGAGCTGATCATCAAGCACTGGGATCTACCTGTCTCTGTCACAACCACCATCACTCCTGTAGTGGGGCTACAGATGTATACTGCTACCTCTGGCTTTTAAGTGGGTTGTGGGACTCAACCCCAGTCAAGCGCTTTACCCTCTGAGCCATCTCTCCAGTCCCTCTATCTTTTGGTAGGAAAATGGGGGTAGAGGATATCTCACTGAATTAAGCTAGATTGGCAGGCCAGAGAGCCCCCCAGCGATCCTTCTGCCTCTGCCTCCCAGCACTGAGAATACAGATGTGCTCCCATGTGCCTGACTTTTACACGAGTGCTGGGGAGCTGAACTCAGGTCCTTATGCTTACACTGCATTTTACCTACTGAGAAATCTCCCTAACTCTGACACCAGCAATTTCTAGTGATTCAAGAATATTTACATGTAATTCACAAAGGATTTCTCCTTTTCCTTTAAAAGTGCTTTGGGTTGTAGAGGTTGAGGCAGGAGCCTAAAGAAGAAAAGAATTAGAACTCCACTCCTTATCTTTGAAACATTCCTACATAGGACTCAGGAAGGCAGTAATAAAGGTTCACTGTCAGGTCAGCCTTCAGTGATTCTTAAGATCTATGAAGCACAAAGGAAAAGGGAAAAAATCTGTGTAACACAGTAACACCTTGGGAACCCAGGCACTGAAATGATTTATGAAACATTTATAGAGCAACCCTGGTTTTAACATAAACACATCAGGTATTTAGTCATAGTGCCATGTGCTCAGTGTTTGTGCCACTCTCAAAATTCAGGCTGAAATCCTAGCTTTCCAAAGTGATAGTATTAGGTGAATACTTTGGGAGGTAATTAAGAGTAAGGGTCTTCACAAATGTGACTGATGCCCTTTTAAAAGAGTTGAAAGGACAATCCCCTATCTCTCCTCATGTGAAGGCATAAAAGGTGTCATCTATAATCAGAAAGCAGGTTATCCCCAAACACAGGATCAGCTACCACCTTCATCTGAACTTCCCCAGCAGAACTGTGAGAAATCAATCCCTACTTTTATACGCTTTCCAGTCTAAGATATTCCATTAGAGCAGCCCAAGCAGAATAACAGAATTATACAAATGCAGCTCAAGGGGAATGAAGAAAGAGGACGAATGGGGCATTTGCTGAAGGTTTATGATGAACTAGAAGCAGTTCCTTGTGGAAACATTACTTCTGCTGGTTTTAAGATGCAGGTTGTATCCAAATGATGGAAACCAAAGGACAAAAGCCACATCACACTTTCTCCCACCCACATAATCTCCCACCTAACATTTTAAAATGGCTCTTGTATGAAAGATATTTGGATGGCAATGGACATTCTCAAGTCATTTTGCTGTGTTTGTTGTAAGTCAATCTGCAAGCATTTTGCAGAAAGTCGTGCTTAACAGAAAAAATACCAATACAAAGCACAAACACAGGGCAGGGTGGGACAGTGCTGTGCTTATCCATCTTAAATCAGAAATCTACTACAGCACCAGCAAGTGATCTGGCTGAGCAATAATCTCTTTGAGCCCCAGGTTTCCTATTTATGAATGTCCACAGCCTCTCTCTCACTCTTCTCCAATATGATGCTAAAATAAATCTATAAATTGCAGTACATATGTAGGGAATTATTTTCTGTTCAGAAACATCATTTTAGTGAATTGTTATTCCAGACAATGACAAAGCAGCACAACTGAGAAATACAGTCCAGCAGCAGCAGGAGGCAGCCCACTGACTAGTGGGACCTCCTCAGAGGGAGCCTCTCCTCCTCTGAAGAAGCCTTTGGGACAGCAGCAGGTGCTCTTTGGGGAGCAATTTTCTGGCTGCTTTCTAAGAAGCCCCAAACTCTCTGGAGTCAGCTCCTGACTCTAACCTGTGTCTTTGAGCAGGACTGCAAACAAGAACAGATTGGAGTTGCTAATAAAGTACGGAGGCAAGACACTGAGGTAAGAGGCTCTCAGGTGAGAGAAGCCTTCATTTCGCACCTGAGGCCTCAACTAAACATTTGTAAAATGGGAAGGAAAACAATTCTTTCACCTCCTTGTTTCCCTGTGAAAGCTAAAGCCAGAATCAGGTTCACGGAAAGTGTGGTAAAGCCCTGGAGGAAAAGATGCTGAAAGTGATCAACTGCCAAATGCAGGCGAGCAGCAGCTCCTGAGGCCCCTGCACCCCGCAGTAGAGACCTTCCAGAAGCCAGGACTGCGCCCTAGACACAGCCTCCTGCCCCGGCCCGACCACGGTCCCGCCCCCGGCCGAGCTCCCAGGCCCAGGCCCCTCACTGCCCCGGGGCCACCTCGACCCTCCCCACCCCGGCTCGGCCTCCTCAGTCGGCCTCGCGGCTCCCGTCCCCGGTCACACGCCCAGGTGAGGGAGGAGGTGGAAGGGTTTGCGCCGCCATCTTGTCCCCTCGGACCCACAACACAGGTTGCCCGCGCACCTCCTGGGCCCGTCCGGTTCGAGGCGACGCGCGCCCCTCGCGGACACTTACCCGGGCGGCTTAGCGTAATTCGGGGCGGCTCCCAGCGTCCCGGCCGCAAAGGGGCGGGGTGGGGCGGGGCGGCCTTGGAGGACCGGACGGGCGGATGGCCGTCGCACCACGTGATGCCAGCCGAAGCCTAGCCACGCCCCTAAGGCACGCCTGGGGCCTTCGCGCAGGCGCAGCTAGGCTCATTTCTGCTGCTCAAGAAGAAAGTAGAGGGAAGAGAGTGCTCTAGGCTGAAGAAAAGTTGGCTTCTCAGTGCTGTTCTCTTAGACTGATGGCCCACCTCGGCTTTGTCCGCACCGCTCCCTTTTTCGGATTCAGCCTTCTTCCAACCTGTCATTACCACAGGCCACAGACTAAAGACCTAGCGGATCCGCTCAAGAAATGTCTGTGTGGTAATCTTTCACAAAAGCACAAGGGACTTAGCCACGCGGAGTTGCGTCGCCACCTAAAGGCTTGTTTCCAGTGTCGCGTGCCAGGCGTGGAAGGATCCAACTATAAAGACCTAACAGGTGGGTTAAGCTACTTAAAAGACAGCAATAAGCACAAGAGGTGCCCATATTTAACTCACAGTTCTGAACTAAATGATAAAGATTCTAGGACCATCACGGTACAATATCAAGGGAGTATTCCCTGCTGCCTTTTGGCCAGATGACTCTGGGATGCTAACTTGGCTCGCCTTTCTTGCAACAACAGGTGGGAAACTAATAGGTCATTGAACTCTACCTCAGTGTGAGGAATGTAAGAGATTTGGAAGCAGGTGCACCCTGTTTTAGAGGCTCCTTCTAAAGGAGGAGGTCCTCCCTCCCCTTGGTTTCTTAGAAAACCCATTTGTTCAGTTGTTTGACAAAGAGTTCCTAAGGACCTGCCACCTTAGCTCTACTAGCTTGCTGAGAGTAAATAAATGAACAAAATAGATCTTTCCCGGAAAAAATCCTGGGGGGTGGGGGGGACACAAATAATAAACATCATAAGTTATATGATAGGCACTATTGGTAACAAAGTGAGTGGGAGCAAGAAGAATGTAGTGCAACAGAAATGGCGGGAGGATCTTGTTTCTCTGGTTAATTATCTTAATCCTGTGAGCAGTTCTTCTCCATGCTGTCTCATATGTCCCTCAACTCGATGTCCCTCCCTTCTACTTCCTGTGCATCTCTCTATATACCCTCCTGATTTCCTCTTGCTCTCCATGGTTTTTTCATATGTTCACCCACTCTAACTGGTTGATTGCTCCACCTCCTGTCCTAAGGTTGACTTCATTTAATCATGTTTACAATAAATGGCTCTTGGGTTAAAGTTGTGTGCTAGGGCTGAGCCACACCAACAACTAGAAACAACTTCTTTCTAGTAAATAACACAATCTTGGGGTTCACAGTGTGATCCAGCAACAATGATTATATCTGTGCCTTATTCAGTCATAATCAGAAAGTCTTCCTCATAAAACAGATGGGACCAAATATAGATACAACAGCCAAATAGTACACACACACACACAGAGTCGAGGGGGTGGGTACAGAGCATACACACACACACACACACACACACACAAAGAGAGAAATACCTTGAAACACATAGCTCTAAACAAGGTGTCTCCATCAAGTCAGTGCACTCACAGCTCAGGGAAACCCATGGAAGAGGAGACAGGAATGGGGGAAACAGGAAGAAAATGGAGGACACCAAGAGAACAAGACCCTCTGAAACAACTGAGCAAAGTTCACATGAATCCACAGAGACTGAAGCCTCAAGCACGGGGCCCACACAGGTCTGCAGCAGGTCCTCTGCATATGTACTACAGCTTTCAGTTTAGTGCTTTCATGGGACTCCGGAAAGTATGAAGAATGGGTTTCTCTTCTTGTCCCTTCTCATGGGGACACTTTTATTTTCCTGTTGCCTTAGGTTGTCCAGCTTCAGTATAATGGTTTTTGTTTTCTTACTATATTTTCTTTTGTTATGTTTTGTAATTATCTCTTAGAAGCCTCTTCTCCAATGAGAGACAGAAAGAGAATGGATCTGGACAGAAGACAGGGTGGGGAGGAACTGGGAGGAGGAGAAGGAAGGAAAATGAATTCAGGTTATATTGTACGAGAAAAGACTCTATGTTTAATAAGGGGGGGGAGAAAAGATTATTTACAGCACAGAGAGACATTCAGTGAATAAATCTATCTCAGGAACTCAGGCACAGAATCAGCCCTGTCTTCTAAAGCACTGACACAAGGCCTGATTGATCATTACTGCAAGATTGCTCAGGTGGTGTCTCAGGGTCACCATTGCTGTGATGAAACTCGTGACCAAAGGCAATTTGGGGAGGAAAGGGTTCATTCTGCTCACACTTTCAGGCAACAACAGTCCATCACAGAGGGAAGTCAAGGGAGGAACTCAAGCAGGGCAGGAACCTGAGGGCAGGGGCAGGCACAGAAGCCATAAGGGAACACTGCTTACTGGCTTGCTCCTCATAGCTTGCTCAGCTGCTTTCTAATAGAACTGAGGATCATGAGCACAGAGGGGACACTGCCCACAATAGGCTCGGCCCTTTCTCATCAATCATTAATTATAGATATGCCCCACAGGCTTGCCAGCCTACAGCCCTTCTAGAGGCAGTTTCCCAGCTAAAGTTCCCTCCACTGAGATGACTCTGGCTTCTGTCAATCTGACATAAACTAGCCAACACAGCTAAGGGTTTGTCATAAGAAAGTCATTGTCTGAGCACTGGTTTTGATGCTTGTCACAAGGTGCTCATGCATCAGACCTACTGTTGTGGAATATGAGGTGATTTCAGGAGAAAATTACCCACAGCAAAGGACATAGTTGCAAAATGAAACTGGAGATGCCAAGCTTTTTACTGTATTTAAACAAGAAGTGCAGCTGCAGCAAGCAGCATTCTCCTGCAGCCTCAGAGAGCCAGGTTGCTTGAAACCTAATTAGATGGTTATAAGCATGGCAACATCTTCACTATGTGTGTCATGCAGTATGTGGGGCACATTTCTGAAACTTATTCCTCAAACACAGTGGTGGCAAGCCCCACATGATGCATGTGCTGGAGATGGTACCTGGTGATTGCTGACAGTCTTGTAAAGAGGTTTTCCTTTATCAGGGCTTGGAGTTCCCCAGACTTGGGGTGAGAGAAGATCCATGAGGAAAGAGAGAAGGTGGAGAAAGGAGGAAGCTGCCATGGGGTAGGTGAACCATGAAAATATAACCATGGGGGTAGCCAATTGGAGTTAACAACTGCCCACATGGAACATGGCAAGTTATAACTTGGGGTTATAGATTGGGAAATGGATTCTAATAGCATAGAGGGTAGATCTATGCACAGCTTCAGTGCTGATTAAGGCTTATTATAAATATAAAGGTTGTGTTTCTTTTATCCAGGAACTGAATGGCCAAAGGCAGCATAGAAGCCCTGGATTGAGATGAAATATTTCTAGAGTAGCATGGTGGTTCAAAACCATGTGGTACTCCAATTCTGGTCTATTGTATTCCCTCTTCTTGCCTCCACTGGTACTATGCAACATGTGGTTCACCCACATACATGCAGGCAAAGCACACTAAAGTTAATGTGTTGATTTTAAGAATTCAACCATTATTGAATTTTCACAGTACCGTTTTGAGTACCACAGGCCTTCTCTGCTGTATGCACACTCTTTGTTTGAGGTGGACCATTGTTTTCATGATGCTGGACAGAACCCAGTCTTTTCAATGTAGGGGAAACTGGAATGCAGTCACAACAAAAACAGGTTAGCTGAATCACATGAAAGGAAGGCTGACCACTGCCCTGTGCTGAAACATCTGATCTCATTACTGATTTGCATGTACACTTGTCTGATTCCCAAAGTCACTTCTGGAAGACCAAGGACGTCAGTGAACACTTAAAGTCCATGTGACATAGTCAGTGTAGATAAGATCGATCTCAATCCATGTGGATGAGAGGAGATGGACAGAAGAGCATTTGACTGAGTGTGCAGGCTGGCCAGCATCCAAATGATTTTCAGAGCCTTGTGAACACAGTGAAACTTGGGCAATTCCTCACTTCTCTGTTCTTGAAACTACATAACACTACAATTTCCTAAGGACTCCCATTAAACCTAAGAAGTCTGAAGGAGTAAATGGATGTTAAGCCCTAAAGAAAATCACTAGCACTGAAAAAGGAGCTCTATGGTGTTTGCCAAAGGCCAGAAAAATCAGCAAGAGACCACAGTTAGATTCAGAGACAGAGTATGTACAATGCCACAGTGGTGTTTTACAGTTTGTGCACAACATATAATATTGCAAAAAGGAAAGGGTTTTCTTTTTTTTTTCTTTTTCGAGACAGGGTTTCTCTGTGTAGTCCTGGCTGTCCTGGAACTCACTCTGTAGACCAGGCTGGCCTTGAGCTCAGAAATCCGCCTGCCTCTGCCTCCCAAGTGCTGGGATTAAAGGTGTGCGCCACCACTGCCCAGCAGAAAGGGTGTTATTAAGGGACCATCTCTGCTGCATCCCTCTCGACCAGCAAGAACAACACGACTCCAGAGCTCTTCTTTTAGTAGTTTACTCAGGAACCTTGAACAATCTTCTTCTTTCTTTCTTCCTCCCGGGGGCCAACCTACCCCCACCCCCCGCTAAATACTCCTGGAGCAACCTACCCCAGCAAGCTATGTGGCAGCAGCAGATAGACACACAGAAACGGAAGCAGATGAACATAGTATTTCAAATAACCTTCAACATGTAAAATTAACTGTGTATCCTAGCCACAAAGGCCATCCGTCCGGTCATGCATACATTCACATAAAGGCCATCCAACCCCAAACATTCATGTGATCTGCTAATGAAAACAAGCTATAAAAATAAATGTAATCTTTTCTAAAATAAATGTAACTGAAATTGTAGGGCATATGTTTATAAACCTGAAAAGGTCCACCTCCTGGCATTTCCTATTAAGGACACAAGGCCAGTGATAAAAATATCTTGCATATGTCTAGAAAAATACAGACTTGATCTCAGGGGCTTATCAAAATTCTACCATAAATACCAAATCCATAACTTACGGTGTTAATATAGATGTACCACAATAACACTAGCAATCATTGCATTTGGCCATAATTGAATAGGTACAAGGGACAAAACATAATTCTCTACCTATGCATACTCTGAGAGTGAAAGGACTGCTGCTCTAAAAGTAAATTTTTATGAATATATATACACACATTTCCCCATATAAGTACTCTAGTATTTTATATACATATATTCATGATAAATATGTTAATTCAATATGCAATCAATTTAGAAAGTACATTCACATGTCAGGATCTCAATGAGAAGGAGAAAATACAAGAAGAAATAGCACATATGTTAAGGAATTCATGTCCATCTCATTAAAGGGGAGCCATGAAGACTATGATGATCAGCTCAGCCCTGAGCCATGCTGAAACAGTGACAATGAAGCAAAGAATGTTTCTTCATGATGCACCTGACTCAGCAGACGAGATGAAGAGGAAGGTGCAGGTGTAGCTCATAGCAAAGCGACTGTCCTGCAGAGCCTGCTGCACACTGTGCATTCGACCTTTGCAGGGTGTGGTGGTATGAGTCAGCAGTGGAACGGTCACTTGCCAAGAGCAAGGCCCTAGTAAAGCCCACACAAGTGTTTCTTTTGACGCTAGTCTCTGTTAAGTTGACATAAATCTAGTCAGCATACATGGTGTCAACCTATGGACATCTCTCACTGAGGCAGAAGACTGAGCATGCCAAGTTCAAAACCCGGATCCAGTACCACTCCTCAGGACATCCAGGGCACACTGATTGTGTTAGGCCTCTCCCATAAGTGACAGGGCAGAGAATTCCCTTGCTGGAATGGATACTTTCTGTTCTTTCTCCATCTACAATGATTCTGTAGCATCACCATCTGTGGACCTAGAGGATGTCATGATCCTATGTGTCATTGTCATTATGTCTCATGCAATATTTATTTCCACCAAGAATTGTATTTGAGAGCAAGAGAAACAAGTTCATGCCCTTGGAATTGTCTAGTCTTCCCACACGATGTTATCTGAGACAAATTACCTAGTAGATTGGTGAAATGGTTGCTGGAGCTGTAACTAGAACATCACTAGAAAGCTGAAGCTCCACAAGACCACATGCTGACCTACAAGATAAAGCAGCTGTCTTGAACTGGTGACCAACAGATGGCACTGTTTCCCATACAGTACAAACACTCAGAACCTGGAAGCTCAAGTGCCTGATCACCCAATAGAGAAGCTTAATTCAGGTTGGCTTTGAATTGTAGCAGTCTGGGGGCAGTGTCAAATGGATCTCTGTGAGTTGGGCTAGCCTTGTCACTACAGAGCGAGACCAGCCACAGCTGGTAGTGAGACTCTGTCTAAAACCAAAACAACATCTGAATTGTCTCTCTCCACTATCCTTAGACTCCCGTTGTTTAGAGACCTTTGGCCCTGGCTCATTCTAAATTCTTACCTGAAGAAAGGGTCTTGGGTTCAGGTTTTGTGAGGAAGATGAGCCTTGTGAACAGGACAGGAAGAAAGGGAGTCAGAGATACAGGAGGTAACAAGGACGTGACCATAGATGGCAACTGAGACATAGTCTTACAGAGAGCCCTACACGAAATGTGTAAGAAACTTCAGAGTTGTCCTTTTGGAGGCTGAGGGGCAAGTCATTTGTCCATCAGTTCCATTTTATAGGACAGTAGATATCTGACATTTTGAATCACAAAAGGGTGGCTTAGGAGACTTAACTTCCCATTATTCAGGAATTGCTGCTCAAATATTTTCCCCCTATGATTTTAACTCAAGAAACTACATTTTTAAGGATCCCTTTCCAAATGCCTTCCAGGCAGTTTGGCCAAGTATGGAATACTCAGAGTATTTCTTTCCCTTGATCTTTCCTTCCCACCCTCCTTCCCTCCCTCCCTCCCTCCATTCTTCCCTTCCTGCCTCCCTCCCTCATTCCCTTCCTTTTTCCCTCCCTTCCTCCCTCCCTCCCTCTCTCCCTCTTTCCCTCCCTCCCTCCCTCCCTCCCTCCCTCCATCACTCCTTTCCTCCCTCTGTTCTTACCTCCCTCCGCAGCAGCAGCAGCATGTCTAATAGCCCCTCTTCTCTTTCCTTGTCTCCATTTCTCACCAACAGCTCCTTTCTTCATGGTCCGAGTCTGCAGCACGACACTAGATTTCTAGCAATGCCAGTTTGTGACTTGGTTAATGGCAGCTTCGCTCACCTGCTGTCTCTCCATTGGAGAGGTGCAGCAGCTCCTAACAGGCACTGGTCTGTGCTTTGTCTCCTTGTCTGTTGTTTGGCTTTTTGGCTCTTCAATAAGCCGAAATAACAATGTCCTAAATTTAATTACCTTCTCTTCAGACCTACAGTGGTCTATGTTCTGATGATGAATCTAGTTGTCTCCTTTTTTTTGAAAGGTAACTATATACATTTTATTTTAATATATTTACAAATACACACAGACACACAGCCTGTAAGGACTCTCTTGAACCAAACGAGTCCCTGTGGAATCATTACGCCTGTGAAGGCTTTCCATCTGTCGAACTCATGTCTAAGTTAGGTGCAGTTAACAGAACCTGCCCAGGGTTGTTTCAAGCAAGTGAACTGATGAAAACATATGAAGTGACACCCTGTATTTGGCAGTCTGGGCACAGAAAGCCACAGGTGGCTCACTGGATAAGGATTCTCAGCACTGGACAATGATTGAATTGAGGATTCGAGAAGTAGCATCAGATCTGGAAGCCTTTGAAAGTTCTCGCGCTCAGGAGGCTGCCATTGAGGTCCAAGTTCTTGTTGGCCCTAAGCCGGGCAGCCCAAGGTATTTTCTTTCCAGAACACAGAGGAGTGACTGCTCACTTGCTGCCAGAAGGGAGTAGTGGAGACAGAGGTGAATGGTACACTGATCCACCAAAGACAGGCCAGCTGCTCCTCTTGGGTGTAGCACTAGATATGGTGGTGGTGTTCATCTTGCATACTTTGCCAGACTTGTTGGGAGTCTGTGCTAGTCTTTTTGCTAGGTGTCCCTGGAGCAGTACTGTACAGCGTCTTAGTCTCTGTCTGTCTCCTGTTCTTTAGTTGCCTCTCCTGTTTGGCTCCCTCTTTCTCCAACTGATGTAATTCCCACTATTCTGTAACATACTCCATGAATTTCTGCCTGTTCACCACAAATGCTGTTGAGTGCTCTTGTTCCCATTGCTCAATCCTTGCTTTCAACTCCTCTTCCAGGTTAGAAAGTGTTTTCTGGAACTTTGCTCGTTCCTTTTCTTCTATTAAAAGATTTCTTCCTCAGTTTGTTAACTGACTTGGATCTGAAGCTTTTCTCTCAAACTCTAGGAAGTTTCCAGCTCTCTTACCACTTCTGGATACCTTCAAACAGTTCTTTGTGAACATCATAGTAGTTTCTTAACTGTATAATCTCAATGTCATGAAGATGGAGCAGGTTTTCTGTGTAGTCCTCAGAATAGTAAGAGGCAAAGCCTGCCTCTGTTCCTGGTTATGAAATTACTGGTCCCAGAACTGAACCAACTCCACTCAAATTGTGTGAATCACTTGCTCTGTGTCTTGCATTTTCAGTTCTTCTAACTGATCCAATTTCAATTTCAGTGCATTCCTGATTTTGGTTTTTGACTCAGTCATAATTGCAGCTACAGGTTCTCTCTCTTCTTCAGGTGTTTGTAACCTATTCCAGAGCTCTCGGGTTTGAGCACCTAGCCCCTCACATTCTGCTTCATTTTGTGACTGTTTTATTTCCAGCTGCTTTAGCAACTTCTGTAATGTTGCAATATTCTCCAGTGATAAACAAAGGGCACTTTCATGTTTACACACTGTTGCGCGCACCTCCCATGTCCCCCCTCGCCCGTGGGAGAGAAACACGAGAGGCAGAATTTGGGTAGTTACCACAGACGAGGCTTTACTCTGTATCAGCAAACGTGGAAGACGCGGAAGGGGTGAAGACAGGAAGAGGCACCGCTTAAATACATCCTAGAGTGACATATTCACTTCTGATTGGCTGTTTGCTCACCACCCAATATTACGCCTCGGGATTGGCCAGTGACTTTGGCGGGCTTTCTGCCTTTGCAGCTGCGCAGTTACTTGTTTACTACTGGGAAGACACGATGTCAGTGCCATCTTGGAATGGCAGATTATACCACCGCTAACAGCGGCTTCCTACAACACACTACAGCTCACTCAAAGCTTGTATGCAGAGTTAGCTCTAATTCTTCCATACACAATATAATTTGTCTTTTAATGTTGACAACTTGTCATGCCTCGATTCCTTTGTTTCCCTCAATGTTGCCACATGCTGTCATATAGGTTCAGCTCTTTTAAGGTGGGGACACAGGTGCTGTCCACATCACAGGGCGGAATACCAAGAATTTCACAGAGTTCTTGATCTTGTTCTTGAAGTAGCTTAAGTTCCTGCTTTCTCCCCTTTTTCTGTTTTCTCATCTGTCCTGCGCAACCTCCCACCAGCAGGAACGATGCAGCACACACAGGATCCTTCTGCAGTAAAGCTTTTATGCGTCTTGAGAGGGAGAGCATAAGCTTACAGATGAAGAGGACCCCAAGGGGGCAAAATCCCAGCCCTTATATATGAAACTGCTCCCCACCTAGGACGTGGCACCCAACAGTTGGCTGTAGCCCGTCGACCGGTATTGTGTCACAGGTGAGGCAGTGCACAAGGAATGAAAAAAGATGTCCTAGCACACGCGCAAACCACCTGTTTGTCAGTTGGTCGAGCGGATGTCAGCGCCATCTTGCAATGGCGAATGTGAGGGCAGCTCCTCACATCTCCCCCTTTTCTTTTAATCATCAAGCAATAGACCACCCAATGCTGAGAGCAGAGATAGAGGTCAAATCCCCAGTAAGCAAATTAGAGTAAGGCAAGATCACCCTATCGCGTGCAATGGGCACGTTCTACAATGCCTTGTCCTTGAGGGTTGTATGGAAGTCCAGTCAAGTGAGTTACTGCCATTTGGTGACAGAACTGTTGAAATTTTTGAGAGGTATAAGCTGGTCCATTGTCTGTTTTGAGGAGTTTGGGTTTCCCCCAGGCACTCCATGCTTCCAGACAATGTTGGATCACATGTGAGGCCTTTTCACCTGTTAGAGGTGTGGCAACAATGATACCAGAACATGTATCAATAGAGACATGTAAGTATTGAAGCCTTCCAAAGGAAGGGACATGAGTAACATCCATCTGCCAGACCTGTAAAGGCCTTATGCCATGTGGGTTTATTCCCACATGAGGAGCAGGCAAGAATTCACAGCAATTTTGACATTGAATAACAATCTCCCTGGCTTCTTTTCTGGTAAGTGAGTAACGGCGACGCAAGGTCTCCGCCGTCACATGAAAATGTTTGTGGAACTCCCTTGCTGCTTCTGTTTGAGATGATAACGCAATGGCCACGAGCTTGGTAGCTTTATCTGCTAGCTCATTTCCCAAAGTCATAGGGCCAGGGAGTCCTGAATGGGCTCTGATATGAGTAATACACATAGGAGATTTTCTATTCAACAAAACAAGCTGTATTTGTTTAAAGGTGCCATGAACTCTGCTAGAGGGCTTTATGATTCCAGCCACTTCAAGAAGGTTAACTGCGTTAACCACGTAAAAGGAATCTGACACAATGTTAAGAGGCCCTGGAAAGGTTTTAAGGACCTCCAGTACCACCAAACATTCTACAAGTTGAGGTGATGTTTCACTGAACTGTTTTGACACCACTTTATTATTTACTACATAAGCACCCAGACCAGTCTTTGACCCATCTGTATATACAACAATCCCATCCTTAAGAGGTTGCCTAGCTGTAATTTGTGGAAATACTATAGCCTGATTCAAGGCAAATTGTAAAACAGGATGTTTAGGATAATGATTATCAATCTGTCCTGAAAAGGAGGTAACCAAGATTGCCCAATCATTAGAGGTGGCTGCCAGAACTTGTACTTGTGCAGCAGTTTAAGGTGTAATGAGAGAGTTAGGCTCTTGTCCAAAATGAGTAATGGCCGCCTTTATTCCGCGAAGCGCAAGCTGGGCAATTGCATTGGGATACCAGTCTATAATTTTGGCAGGAGAGGCGTTCGGATGAACCCATAATAAGGGCCCTTTCTGCCACAACACGGCAGTTGGCAGCCGAATGGTTTTCATAACACACAGGATAAAAGGTTGTGATTCATCAATGCGCTGCAGCTGAGCTCTTTGCAAGGCATCCTCTACCTTCTTTAAGGCCTGACTTGTGGCAGGAGTAAGGGCCCTAGGAGAGGAGATATGGGGGTCTCCTTCTAAAACATTAAATAAAGGTTTCAACTCAGCTAAAGAAATTTTCAAAAAGGGTCTGAGCCAATTTATATCTCCCAATAATTTCTGAAAATCATTGAGGGTGTGCAGATGGTCTCTACAGATTTCCAATTTGGGGGGAATTATATTGGTAGGAGAAATAACAGTCCCCAAGAAGGTGCCCACTTCAGAGATCTGAACCTTCTCCACTGCTATTTGTAACCCCCATTGTGCCAAAGTTTGTATCAAACAGGGGTAGGCTTCTTGTAATATTTTTAACTCTTTATGTGACAAAAGTATGTCATCCATATAATGGATGACAAGTAAGGTGGGAAACCGTTGTCTTAGCGGTCCCAAGGCTGTTTGAACAAAAATTTGACACATGGTGGGGCTATTGGCCATGCCCTGGGGTAAGACTTTCCATTGATACCTCTTGTCTGGTTCCATATGATTAATGGAAGGAACAGTAAAAGCAAATCTAGGCCTATCTTTAGGGCACAAGGGTATGGAGAAAAACAATCTTTAATATCTATAATGAGGAGCTTCCAGCCACAAGGGAGAGCAGAGAGCACAGGAAGGCCCCTCTGGACTGGGCCCAACAATTTCATCTGTTCATTAATAGCTCTGAGGTCATGGAGTAATCTCCATTTTCCCGACTTCTTTTTGATCACGAAGATGGGAGTATTCCAAGGTGAGGTAGAAGACTCAATATGATCGAGCTCTAATTGTTCCTTTACCAATTTTGTTACAGCTTCTAGTTTTTCAGAGGATAAAGGCCATTGGGGAACCCACACCGGGTCCTCTGTTTTCCACGGTATAGGCTGTACTACCCCAACGGCCCCTAGGAAAAACCCAACCCTTTTTTATCTTGTTTTCTACTAGGGGATATAGGCTCCACCCTGCCCTGTTCCAACTTTCCCAGCCCTTTTCCTTCCCTGTAGCCCATCTTAATCATCATGTCTCTTGCCTGGGCCGAATATGGTTTTGTAAGAATAGGTTCATTTGACAGGGTGAGACCCATACCCTGTAAGACATCTCTTCCCCAGAGGTTAATGGGGAGAGGAAGAACATAAGGTATAAATTTTCCCTGCTGTCCTTCTGGGGATTCCCAGGTCAAGGTTGTGGAGCTGATGGTGGGGCAAGACTGATATCCTAGGCCTTGTAACGAATGTGATGACTCAATGGTGGGCCATGCTTTGGGCCACCAGTGTGAGGAGATGATACTCTTATCAGCCCCGGTATCTAGAATACCCTCAAAATCTTTTCCTTTTACTTTTAAACACAGTTTAGGCCTTTCATTCAAGGGAATCATTAAGTAAGCTAGATCACTACATGAGGAGCCCATCTGTTCTGTTCCCATTCTATTGACCCTTCCCACCTCAGGGAGGAATAGCAACTGGGCTATTCGATCTCCCTTTGTAATAGAAAAAACTCCTCTAGGGCTAGAACATAAGACTTGTATTTCAGGAGAATGCTGGCCATCCACTACCCTGGGGTACACTATTAAACCTTGCAGGGTGAGTGATCCTCGGCCGAGGATAAGGCCCATGATTCCGGGAAGCAAGGGTGTTATAGGCTCCACCGGAATTGGCTGAATATTCATTTGTGGCATTAGTAAGAAGTTGGAGGCGGCACGCAAATCCACCCTTGTGGGTCATCCTGGGTTATTTCCTGATTTCTCTTTCTGTTGGCTTCCTGGGTTCTGACTAGTCGGTTCCCATATCTTTGAGGGCCCTGGGACCGGGGGCCCAATGTCCCATTTTTTGGCATCTCGTCTGACTGATTATCCAGCAGGGGGAGGAGTCTGCCCCTAATATCTCTTACTGAACGGCATGCACTAGCTTTATGATATCCCTTGCCGCATCTGTCACAAAGAGTGGGAGTCTCTACCTTTCTATTCAAATTTGTACAATCCTTTTAAAAATGACCGGGCTTCCCACAATTATAGCAGACCTTTGGACCGGGTCTCATTGGGGGGCGCCTCTGTGATTGAAGAATAGCAGCTGCCAGCCCGGCATTAGTAAGGGGCCCTCCGAGCTCTCGGCAGACCCTAAGCCAATCTTGTAAGCCCTTGTTTTTACGTGGAGCAATGGCTGCTCGGCACTCCTGAGTGGCTTGTTCAAAAATTATCTGTTGGATTAGGGGCTCGACTGGACCTACGTCTCTGAAAATACGCCCAGCTGCCTCTGTCATTCTGGCCACAAAATCTGAAAAGGACTCTTGGGGTCCTTGAATTATCTTTGTGAGTTGTCTACTCGCTTCCCCTTTTTGGGAAAGTGCCTTCCATGCCCTAATGGCCATGGCAGAGACCTGGGTATAGGCTCCCCAATGGTAGTTAGCTTGATCAGCAGTATAAGCCCCTTGACCTGTTAACAGGTCTAAAGTCCAATCTTTCTGTTCCAGGGTCAAGGCAGTAGCATTGACCCGGGCTTGCGCTTGTGCGGCCTCATACCACAGTGCTTTCCATTCCATATATTGGCCCATATTAGGGAGGGCAGCTTTTGCAATCATTTGCCAATCGGCTGGTGTTAATGCTGAATTGGTGAGTCTATCAAGCTGTACCAGGGTAAAATTAGCATTGGTCCCATACTTGCGAACAGACTCGGCCAGTTCCTTAAGCTGGTTGAAATCTACTGGCGCATGATTCGCCCTCCATTTTCTGTTTCACAAACAGGGAATACAGTCCTGATCTTTCTCCTCACTTTTTCTGGTACAAGCGAGTAACCTGATGGAGGATGCACCTCATAAGGCGGAGGTGCAGAGGGCACCGTCTTTTGAGGAGGAATTCTAGGTAATTTTTTATATTTTTTGTTATCATCTGGGTGATATCTCTCTGCCTCATATCTAGCTGCTTCTTCATCTAACTCAGCCTCCTCCTCCAAGTTAAGAGTATCCTTACCAGAGGTGTCATCATCACTGGAGCTTTCCGAACTGTTGAGGGTCAGTGCCTCCAGCTCCAAAGAGGGATAGAGCCCACCCTTTCTCTCCTTACGAAGGATACTGGACTCCATCGGGGGTATCTCTCCTGTCTTAGGAGGGTGTCTATCCTTCTTTTTTGGGACGTCCTTTTTCTTGCGCGCGCCCAACCTCTCACTCTGTTCGGTTTCTGACATGCTGTCCTGAACTCCCTCGAGAGTAACCTGCCCTTCACTTGCTGCTTCCTTACAGTTTTCATCTTCTAAACAGTTTTTAACAACTAGAACAAGGACCATGAAAATCACAGTGAAGATCAGGCCACAAATTTCAGGGGCAGACATACCTCTCCGAACGTACCTCCCTGCAGTTCTGAATCCTCCTCTGAATCGAGGGTTCCTCTGAGGTGCTGACGATGACGAGGTCGAGATTCCCGGGTTTCGGCACCAGATGTCCCGCGCAACCTTCCGCCAGCAGGAACGATGCGGCACACACAGGATCCTTCTGCAGTAAAGCTTTTATGCGTCTTGAGAGGGAGAGCATAAGCTTACAGATGAAGAGGACCCCGAGGGGGCAAAATCCCAGCCCTTATATATGAAACTGCTCCCCGCCTAGGATGTGGCACCCAACGGTTGGCTGTAGCCCGTCGACCGGTATTGTGTCACAGGTGAGGCAGTGCACAAGGAATGAAAAAAAACATCCTAGCACACGCACAAACCACCTGTTTGTCAGTTGGTCGAGTGGATGTCAGTGCCATCTTGCAATGGCGAATGTGAGGGCGGCTCCTCACACTCATCCATTCTACTTGAGTGGCAAATCTTGTTCTAGTTGCAAGACAGTTGTTCCTTTTTCTTCCTGAAATGGCTTCACTGGTAACTCACTGCACAGGGTACTCAGCTCCTCTGACAGATGGATATGCTTCTGAGAAGCCATTCCCACAGGCTCTCTTCTTCAGCAGCCATTCTATCCAGAAGATCCTTCATGTGCTTCTTTACAACCTTGGTTCTTTGTAGTCTCTGCTCCTCTGGAATCCCAATTAATCCTCATATTTCCCAAAGGTGAACTAGAGCTTCCTGGAGGCACACAACAGACTCCTCAGCGAGCACCTCACTTCTCCTCATGGTGGACGCTCCAAGCCATCCAGAATCGAGACTGTCCAATTTCCCACACACGGGACAGAGAACCGTAACCAGTCTCATCAGCTTTCACCTTCACTCGAACTCCACTCATGAGCTTTTGGACCCCTTGGAATTCAAACCAAGCCAGAGGTGGCTCCACCTGACAATTGGTTATTGTGTCCACTACTCTCTAGTTGACTCCTAATCTAATGGTAATCCCAGGCCTGTCTGGTTCTTTGAGCTGTATAGAACCCCTTATGTGGTAGCCTCAGAAAAAGAAGGATGTGAGCCAGCATTTATTATCTTAATGGTGGAAACAGTCAGAATAGATTGCCAGAGGTGATGATAATAGCCACTAAAATAGGAGCTGTGTGAGAGTGTGGTCCAATCTGCCCTGGGTTTTATAATTTCATAACGCTATAACCAAGACATGCAGAACATATTTATACTTTAAAACCAATTAGAAACAAAATGAAGTGACATGTTATATATTTAGACCAAACAAAATCTCTTGCTTTTTCTAGCTGTAATTTCAAGATAAAAGCACCTCGTCACAGAGATTTTTCTAGGACAAACAACTCTTAACTCCCTTATTGAATCCAAAAAACCTTCTGGTCCCTTTAAAGGTAGCTTTTCCAGCTCAGCTTGACTCTTAGCTACAGGTGTTAAGCAAACTTATCAGCCACTGCTCTGCATATTAAAACTGCCTTTGAAAACCAAGTTAAACTAGACCAAGGGTTGGATCAAGCAATTTTAATGATCTTTTGAACATTAAACATAAATAATAAAACATAGACCTCCAATCATTCACACAATGAGACATGTGGGCAAAAACACACAATGAGACACATGGATATTGGCACGCCAAGGGACACACAAAGAAGGCAGAATTATGGATACTACTCAGTGCTCTGTCCTTTTTGTTTTGCAAATTCTTTTAAACCCAGTTCCTCTCTTGGGCCTGCCAAATACTCTCCTTTCCCCAACTCACTGTCACCCCCTAAATGAGTTTAGCATCGGATCAATGCTCACTCAATTCTAGACCCATATCCACCTTACTCACACTTCCTGTAAACACAGCCAAAACTTACCTAGCATCAATGGCTTTCCCTGTTTACCTAGTGCTCCAGATACTCTACTTTTTCTTCCATTTTCTGTGGAGCTCCACCAAGACAGTGTTTCCTCTGCTGGTCTTCCCTTCTCAGGTTCAACGGGTGGGCACCATTCTGTAGCTGCCTGCAGCCACGAGTACTGGGTTCTCCTGAGACAAAGCCTGGGAATTAATGGGAATGGAGGGCGAGAGAAACATGGGGCCAAGACAAAGTATTCTGATCAAGGCCCAAAGTTTAATAATTTGCTTTCACATATAAAGGGGAAGCCCCACCCCCCAGAGTCTCTTCTCGGTTCAGCCCAGGGGCTGGGTAAGGAGATAGCAGTCCAGAAGGTGTCAAGGCTAGCTCAGCGGGCAGTCCATTCTTAGCTCAGGTAGCAGGCTCCAAGTCACCAAGGCTGGTAATGTAATGCATCTCAGGTCCTACTTTTGCTTGGTCTATTGTGGTAAATAAATTGCAGGTCTTCTCAGGCCTGGGGGAAGGGCACAGTTTCCCCCTTAATATTTTAAAATGGCAGTGCCAATATCTGGACGGGGCACAATATTTTATCCCATCTAGGGTCTAGAGTGGCCGGGTGACCGTGCCTAGCTTAGGTTGGCATTTATATTACTCCTATATTACCCGTCATTGAGGAAAACATACATAGCATAATGATGTATGCCTCTGTCTTAGGTTTATAGGAGCTCAAAACACTCTTACCCATCATTGACTAACCGGCCATCATTGGCACACTCTTTAGACCCAGACCACATTCAGACCAAAGGACCTGTGGGCATGCAATAGATTCAAATCTTCACAGCAATGTGTAACTTCCATGATGAATATCTGAGCTTGCTGAGAGTGATCCTGTGTGAGGGCAATCAATCTGCTCAAAATACAAGGTTCAAAGGTTAAAAGCAACATGATTATCCAAGCAATGTAGAAAATAAGGTTGGAAGTGGAAGTATTTCAGTATCTAATCCAACTGCTAATTAGCAGGGATCAGACACAAAGTCTAGCCACCAGATATATTGTGGGTGGCTTTAAGTAATGTTAAAAAAAAAAACACTCTTCAGTAAGAGTGGAGATTATATATCAAGTTAAATCAGCTGGTTGATAAAGATTTTGAGCCATCTTTATCATTAGAATCATAATTATTAGGCTCAAGATCTGTGTCCACTTGACAGACCAGTCTTTTAGGCAGCCATCAGGCTCCAATTTCTTTTTCTGAAAAATGTAGACTGACCCACGGCCCCAAATTAGAACAGGATCAGGACCACACCAAGTATTGTTAAGGGGCCTTTCCACAAGACCCTGGCAAATAAGTTGGAAGTAACTGGATGCCAGTGGCGATCCACTGCAGACTGACCCTTAGCATCAGTTTGCAGAAAATTTAAAACAAGACAAAAGCAAGGTGTGCTTTTGGTGACCTTGGGGTATAATTCCCCCTTTCTAGTTTAAAAAAGCCAATGTTTTAGAATAACTTGTAAAACCAGGGAAGAGTCACCATTAGCTAGCTGCATTTTCCACACTCAGAGAGTTATGAAGATATTATTTAAAAGTTTCATAATCTCTCTTTACAATTTCTTGTCCTTGAGGATAATAAGGAAATATCAGTAATATTAAATTGTCAACAAACATCTCAAATGTTTGACTGTAGCCAAATAAGTGTAATAGCCAGTTCCATTATCTTCCTTAGTCTGATATGGAACACCAAGCACAGGAAAATACTATAGGCAATAACTAATTATATTTTTAGTTGCTCTCTTGTTAAAGTAGTTGCAACTAAAAAGGTCTAAAAGGTATCAAATCATATGTATATATTTTAATTTTTTAAAATCAAAAATGAGTAACATCTGTTTGTCAAAATTGATTATATAACTCCTCAAGGCTTAACACCATTATGAAAGAATGGAAGATATTGAGAACAAGTTTTTGCAAATTAACTTGCACACTTTTTAGAAATGCCAAATTATTGTCTTAAGCTATTACTATTTTGATGTTGTAAAGAATAAGATTGTATGGCCACTTATTTTTGAAAGGCCTAGAATGTGTCTAGTATATAAATCAGCACTGGCATTGCTCTGGGGTTCAGGCAATCCAATGAGCTTTTGAATGTCTTATAAAGTTAAGAAACAATACATGTTTCGTAAATTAAGCTGTATTTTTATAAATAAAATTTGAGAATTAGCTATATCTAAAAAAGGAACAATTTCAAGCAATTATAAATCATGAGCCATATACTGGCTATGAATATATCAATTGGAAGCTTGATTTTTTTTTTTTGGCATTTCAAATAGTGACTATAATACATAATTTAATTATTTGTGTTGAAGCAGGGGAAACTCGAGAAACTATGTGATTTAATTACATATACTGTCTTCTCAATAGATGAGGCATCTGTAAATATAGTAAATATAGCAAACATCTTTTCTATGGGCTGCATGCATAGTAAATTTATGAAAATATAAAGGCATGCATAGAGAAAAGTTGTAACAAATGATTATCAAATTTGCCTAAAATGTTTGCCATGTAATAGGCCAAATTTAATAATTCAATAACCAATTTAATTGTTTTTTTGGAATAAGGAATAAACCTTTTATCCAAAATGCTTTTAGGATTTTATCATATAATCTTGTATTGACACAATTATAATTTTATAATAGGATTTTAAAACTTTATTTGTAGATATAGAAAAATAAATCCACATTAATGGTTTCTTTTGTCAAAGGGCTGCTGTGGATATATGAGTAGTAATAACACAAACAGCCAACAATTTATCAGTCTATATAATCTATCTGTTGACAACCAACAGCTCACTCTATTTTCAGCAAAGCTATCTATATAATTTATCTGTTGATAACTAACAGCTATCTATTTTCAGTAAAGCTATCTCTCCTTTATTAGTTAATTGTCAAGGGGAATCAGGACTTGTATGCCTTTGAAAATATCAAACAGAGGTTTAAATCCTCCTATGGTAAACTTAAGATGAGATTTTAGCCACTTAATATCTCTTAACAACTTTTGAAAATTATTAAACTCAAATCAATTCAAAAGCAAACCATTTTCTTTTTGCATGTACACTTACAAGCCAGAAGAGGGCGCTAGATTGTTGGGAGCCGACTTTTAGCAGAAAGCGGCTATCAGCTTTGCAGCCATCTTGAGCCATATACCCTGACATGAGACTTGTTTTTCAACAGCCTACAACAGCTGAAGCACACTCTGATATCCCACATATTTTTTTTTGCTGTTTACTGCCCCCAGCTGCAAGGCATGCAGTTCCTGTGCTATCCATGCCATACATGCCTATAAGGTGCACGTGGTATCCATGCCTGTAAGGCTTACATCATATCAACACCTGCAAGGCACCTGGTATCCACGCGCCTACAAGGCACATGGCAAAAGCGTATAAATACCCCAGATTTCCCTTCACTAAATGAGACATGAGACTTGATCAGAACCTCTGTCTTGTCTTCGCGTCTCTTCCCCTTTATCCTCTCTCTCTCTCTCTGTCTCTCTGTCTCTCTGTCTCTCTCTCTCTCTCTCTCTCTCTCTCTGTCTTTCAATCTCGCTAGACCCTGACCCGCAGACAAGGAAATGCAGCTTGGGCCGGGAAACAGTGGCCACCAAGCTTGGAGTGGAGGGGAAACCCCACCCCCCAGAGTCTCTTCTTGGTTCAGCCCAGGGGCTGGGTAAGGGGATAGCAGTCCAGAAGGTGTCAAGGCTAGCTCAGCAGGCAGTCCATTCTTAGCTCAGGTAGCAGGCTCCAAGGTGCCAAGGCTGGTAATGTAATGCATCTCAGGTCCTACTATTGCTTGGTCTATTGTGGTAAATAAGTTGCAGGCCTTCTCAGGCCTGGGGGAAGGGCACAGATGGTCCATGAAACACAGGCTCTGCAATCAGGACTAGCCTTCATTAAATTTGTAGCTGTCCGCTGTCATCCACTATGATACACTGTTTTTTAATTGTGAGATTTAGATTGTATACCACAGTATTCACTCTTTTTATATTTATTTACTTATTTTTGTCTTGGAGGGAGCATGTGCCTGTCACAGTGCACCTGTGGAGGTCAGAGGTCAACTTGCATGAGTCAGTTCTCTCCTTCTACCATGTGGGTCCCAGGGATCCAACTCAGGTCTTCAGACTTTGTGGCAAAGTGTAGTTAACCCACTGAACAACTTTTTTTATTTATCTTTACTATTTTTTAAAAAAGCTTTACTATTTTTTAACTCAAAACTATCAGTATTTGTATATACGTATATACTTATACATGTATACATATATACATGCATATATGAACAATAATTAAATAATAAGATGTATTTGAAAAGTATGGGGGTTGGGAAGAGTGGGAGGAAGAAGAGAAAGGGAAAAATTATGTAAATACAGTGCTCATATATAAAATTCTCAAAATGAATCTAGTTTTTTAAAATGTTCAACAGATTAACTAGAATTTTACAATATGAAAATAAATATGACCTATAATTATGTTGAAGGACATTTTAACTCACTACAAACTTTCAAGTTTAAAATGAAATCAATAAAAATCATTTTACCCAGCATACTAACAAAAACCACAATAACGTTTTATAATTCAAAGTATTTCTGAGAACAAGAAAATGGATTGTCAGAAGCTAAGTCGGCAGAGCCAGGGGGACACTGTGTGTTATTTCTTTTTTTTTTCTTATTGTCAAACCATAATTTTTACTTTTTAACACAGAGGTTATAAACACGAAAATGCAGGATGTGGGGAAGGGGATGACACAGGAGCATAGGTGTTCAGGGGGAGTACAGATATCTTTCAGAACACAGTATCAGCTGGGTGAAGGTTCAGGGGTCAGGTCACTATGATTCTGCCTATGATTCACTTGTCCTTATCTAATTTGGTGCTATCTGCCAAAGGCAGCCTATTTACAAGGTCTACGACTACTCAGGCTGGTAGCTTTGCACAAAAGCTGCCTGTTTACAGTAGTTCATAGATATCTGTTTCAGTGTTTTTCCATAGAGACCCAAGACTTTGTGTTAGCAGGCATGTAAGTCAGGCCTATTGCTTATTTTAGGCTTATGGCTGATTTTAGGCCTTCAGTTTATAATCAGGGCTGCCCCTGACATCTCCTCCCTTCTCCAATTATAGAAGGGCTATGGCGATTCTAATCTTGCCAAGGCGGGGATGGAGGCCTGACCTCCAGTAATTAAAGGGGACCTTATAATGGCTCCAGTCCTCCTGTCGTTGTCCAGTGAGGCATGAGGGCCATACCCGCCCCAATGTCTTTTTCCTGGAGAGGGGATACTTTTCACATCAACCCCTATGCAGTCAGGCTTGTCCCTCAGGGAACCCAGAAACATAGTTTTAACTTTTATTTATACTCCTTTGCAGTGCTTAGCCTCGCAGCCTAAGCAAGAATTCAGATCACCAGACAGAGGGGGTTCTGGGTGGCCCCTCTCTGCTTGGTCTAGGGGTGGAAGTCCCCTCTTTTAGGTTGGGTGGAGATGGGACTTGGGAGCATACTGGATAGAGGAACATCCTCATCTAGAGTCTCGTGGTCCTCCATAGCTAACTTATGATAATGTCTGAATAGATTTTGCTATCAGATTATCTATCTGTTGTTTCACAAAGTTAGTCATCTTATTTAAGGCCCAGGGACCAAAGGAAATAAGCAAAAATAACCTAATTAATGGTCCCAAGATGAAAGGAAGTAGGGTTAACAATCATGGAGAGGTTGAAGACCAATTCTTGTACCAGCTCTCATCTTTCTCTTTCTCTGTCTTCTCTCAAGACCTTCTCTGGCCTTTTTCATGCTCTCTTTAACCATCCGCCTGTCTTGTCTATGTAAAAGCAACATTCTTCTTTAAGGGCTGTACACAGTCTAGAGCTGTACACAGTCTTTTCTATCGTAAAAGAGAAAATCAAGTCCAATAAATTCCTTTGCATTTTGGGGGGATCGCATCAGACATTTAAACGAGGGATTTCTTCAGATTAGTGATGTCAGTCTATAGCTGTTTGATGTCCTCGTCAAAAGCCCATTGGAGGTCTGAGTAGTATAAGTCCGGAGGCCAGCATCAGGATTAGAACTCCTAACAGCAGACATCATGGGTGATTAATTTTTTCCAGGAAAGGAAAAAAGAAGGGAATTCTCAGGGAGATTTCTCTTCCCTGGATGTCAATTGTTATTCATCTTATTTATAATTGGGCCTGGTTTTGTGGGGGTACCTATTAAATTCATTAATCTTTTTGTCGGTCATTTAGCTGTGCCTTCTGTGTAATCAAACAGGCATATCAATCCTCGGCCCCATATAGGAACTGGGTCCTGGCCATTCCATTTAAGGGTAAAAGGGTCCTTCCACCTAGTTGTGGAATAGTTTTTATTGGTTTCAGCAATGCAAGAGGCAATCAGCAGCAGATTTGCCATAAGCTCTCAGTTTTAGAAAATTAAGAGTAAACAAGGCATGCTCCTTCCACACTGAGAGAGTCCTGAAGACACTATTTAAAGAAATATAATTCTTTATTAATAATTTCTTTTATCAAAGGACTATTATAAAACAGCCAACAATTAATCAATCTATATAATGTATCAATTAATGAGAGCTTCTTTTACTTTTGTAAAATTACTCCTCCTTTGTCAATTAATTGTTGAGGGAAATTAGGATTTGTGTCTTTCTTGAGAATATTAAATGTTTTTTTGCCAGGCCCATTATCTGTTTTTTTATTGGATATTTTACATATTTACCTTTCACTGTTATCTCCTCTTCCTTTCTTCCCCAAACCCCCTTATCCCATAGCCCCTCTTCCAATTTTTAGGAGGGTGTGCTCCTACCATTCTCCCAATCCTGCCTCCCTGCTCTCGAATTCCCCAACACTATGGATCCAATCTTTCGGAGACCATGGCCCTCCACTTCCACTGTTGCCTAACGAGGCCACCCTCAGTTACCTATACAAGTGGAGCCATGAGTCCCTCCATCTCTGTTCTCAGGCTGGAGGTTTAGACCATGGGAGCTTTGGTTGAGTATTTTGCTACTCTTTCTAAAAAAAAAACCAAAGCACCTACACTTTAGTCTTCCTTCCTCCTGAGTTTCATGTGGTCTATGCATTGTGTCTTAGGTATTGTGAGCTTTTGGGCTAGTATCCACTTATCAGTGAGTGCATGCCATGTATGTTCTTTTGTGTTTGGGTTACTTCACTTAGGATGATATTCTCAAGCTCCATCCATTTGCCTAAGAATTTCATGAACTCATTGTTTTTAATAGCTGAGTAGTACTCCATTGTGAAAACATACCACATTTTCTGTATCCATTCCTCTGTTGAAGGACATCTGGGTTCTTTCCAACTTCTTGCTATTATAAATAAGGCTACTATGAACATAGTGGAGCATGTGTCCCTGTTGTATGTTGAAACATCTTTTGGGTATATGCCCAGGAGTGGTATAGCTGGGTCCTCAGGTAATACTATGTTCAATTTTCTGAGGTACCGCCAGACTGATTTCCATAGTGGTTGTACCAGCTTACAATCCCACCAACAATGGAGGAGTGTTCCTCTTTTTCTACATCCTCACCAGCATGTGCTGTCATCTGTGTTTTCAATCTTAGCCATTCTGACTGGAGTGAGGTAGAATCTAAGTGTTGTTTTCATTTGCATTTTCCTGAGGACTAGGCATGTTAAACACTTCTTTAGGTGCTTCTCAACCATTTGAGATTCCTCAGTTGAGAATTTGTTTATATAGTGAATTACATTGATGGACTTCCCTATACTGAACCAACCCTGCATTCCTGGGATAAAGCCTACTTGATCATGATGGATGATTGCTTTGATGTGTTCTTGGATTCTGTTTGCAAGAATTTTATTGAGTATTTTTGTGTCGATATTCATTAGGGAGATTGGCCTGAAGTTCTCGTTCTTTGTTGGGTCTTTGTGTGGTTTAGGTATGAGCATGATTTTAGCTTCATAGAATGAATAGGGTAGTTTTCCTTCTATTTCTACTTTGTGGAATAGTTTGAAAAGAATTGGTATTAGGTCTTCCTTGAAGGTCTGATAGAATTCTGCACTGAAATCATCTGGTCCCGGACTTCTGTTTTTTGGTGGGTAGACTTTTAATGACTGCTTCTATTTCTTTCAGGGTTATGGGACTGTTTAGATGGTTTATCTGCTCCTGATTTAACATTGACAACCGCTATTTGTTTAGAAAGTTGTCCATTTCACCCAGATTTTCCAATTTTGTTGAGTAAAGGCTTTTGTAGTAGGATCTGATGATTTCTTGGATTTCCTCGGTTTCTGTTGTTATGTCCCCCTTTTCAGTTCTGATTTTATTAATTTGAATACTGTCTCTCTGACCTCTGATTAGTCTGGCTAAGGGTTTACCTATCTTGTTGATTTTCTCAAAGAACCAGCTCCTGGTTTTATTCTTTGTATAGCTCTTTTTGTTTCTATTTGGTTTATTTCAGCCCTGAGTTTAATTATTTTCACCTGTCTACTTCTCTTGGGTGTATTTACTTCTTTTTGTTCTAGAGCTTTCAGGTGTGTTGTCAAACTGCTAGTGTATGCCCTCTCCAGTTTCTTTTTGTAAGCACTTAGAGATATGAGTTTTCCTCTTAGCACCACTTTCATTGTGTCCCATAGGTTTTGGTATGATGTGTCTTTATTTTCATTAAATTCTAAAAAGTCTTTAATTTCTTTCCTTATTTCTTCCCTGACCACATTATCATTGAGTAAAATATTATTCAATTTCCATGTGAATGTGGGCTTTCCCTTGTCTTCCTGTTTGCATATCCAGCCTGTTAGCCTATGTCTTTTTATTGGGGAATTGAGTCCATTGATGTTAAGAGGTATTAAGGAGAGGAGATTCTTGCTTCCTGTTATTTTTGTTAACAGTGGAGGTGTTGTTTGTGTGGTTATCTTCTTTTGGGTTTGTTGAAAGGGGTTACTATCTTGCTCATTCTGGGGTATAATTGCCCTCCTTGTATTAGTGCTTTCCTGCTATTATTCTTTGTAGTGCTGGGTTTGTGGAAAGATATTGTGTAAATTTGGTTTTGTCACGGAATATCTTGGTTTCTCCATCTATGGTAATTGAGAGTTTTGCTGGGTATAGTCTCCTGGGCTGGCATGTGTGTTCTCTTAGGGTCTGTATGACATCTGTCCTGGATCTTCTAGCTTTTATAGTCTCTGGTGAGAACTCTGGTGTAATTCTGATAGGTCTGCCTTTATATGTTACTTGGCCTTTTCCCCTTACTGCTTTTAAAATTCTTTGTTTTGTGCATTTTGTGTTTTGATTATTATGTGATGGGAGGTATTTCTTTTCTGGTCTAGTCTATTTGGCGTTCTGTAGGCTTCTTGGATGATTATCGGCATCTCATTCCTTAGATTAGGGAAGTTTTCTTCTATAATTTTGTTGAAGATATTTATTGACCCTTTAAGATGGGAATCCTCACTTTCTTCTATATCTATTATCCTTAGGTTTGGTCTTCTCATGGTGTCCTGAATTTCCTGGATGTTTTGTGTTAAGAACTTTTTGCATTTTGTGTTTTCTTTGACAGTTGTGTTAATATTTTCTATGGTCTCTTCTGCACCTGAGATTCTTCTGTCTTCTATCTCTTGTATTCTATTGGTGACTCCTGATTACTTTCCAAGGTTTTCTATATCCCTGGTAGTCTCCCTTTGTAATTTCTTGATTGTCTCTACTTCCATTTTTCTGTCCTGGATGGTTTTGTTCAATTCCTTCACCTGTTTATCTGTGTTCTCCTCAATTTCTTTGAGGGTGTTATTTATGTCCTTCTTAAAGTTTTCTATCATCGTCATTAGAAGTGATTTTAGATCTGACTCTTGCTTTCCTGGTGATATGGGTAATTCAGGACTTTCTAATGTAGGAGAACTAGGTTCTGATGAAGCCAAGTACTCTGGGTTGCTGGTGCTTATGTTCTTACATTTGCCTTTCGCCATCTGGATCTCCTTGGTGCTACCTGAGCTTTCTCTGGCTGGAGCCTTGTTTTTCCTATTATCTTGGTTGTGTCAGAACTCTTTGGGATGTGTGTTGCTGCTGGTGTTAGAGCTGAGGTCCAAGATCTGCTCCGTGCTCAGGTGGAAACAGGAAGGAACCAGTACTCTGGGCGAGGAGTGAATTCCTGGGTCCCTGCAGGTCCTGATTATTCCCTGTTTGGATAGAGTATTGCTGTCTCCTGACCTGAGATACTGCCCAGGTTAGAACTCCTGGGCACCCTGCCACCTCTGGGTTTTGTGAAGTTGGTTACAGAGCTGTCTCCTGGGATCTGCTCTGTGCTTGGGGCCCAAACAGGAAGGAACTGGTACTCCTGCCCAGGAGTGAATTCCTGGTTCCCAGTGAGTCCCAGTTACTTTCTATTTGGTGTGAGTGTTGCTGCCTGCTTACCCAAGACACTGCCCAGGTTAGATCTCCTGAGAACCCAGTTCCCTCTGGGTTCTGTGAGATTGGGTGCAGAGCTATCTCCCAGGATCTGCTGAGAGCTCAGGCCGAGACCAGTGCTCTGGGCAAGGAGTGAATTCCTGGGTCCCTGTGTGTCCTGGTTACTCCCTGTTTGGGGAGAGCGTTGCTGAATCCTTACCTTAGATACTGCCCGGGTTAGAGCTCCTGATAGCCCCTCTTCATCTAGGTTTTGTGAGGTTGGGTGCAGAGCTGCCGCTGGTGATCCCACTCAGTGCTCGGGCCAAGACTGAAAGTCCTTATCTATTTTCTACAAGCATTCTTAAATATCAAACTTGTAAAACCATTTGGTATTGGTCAGTGATTTTTGTGTCTGTTAATTTTTGCCTGCACAGAGCCATAAAGGTTAAAGCATAAAGCCCAAAAGTTAATCGTTTTATTTATTTTTTTATTTATTTTGTTGTTGTTGTTGGTTTACTTGGCCTTTTCTTTTAATATGAGTTTAAGAATCATGTGTCAATTTCTTATGTTAATTTCTATATGCTTTATTATTGTGATTATAATATTTGGATGTGAAACTCATCTAGAATATATGTGTTGTAAGTTATTTTTTCTCACATGGTTAGGTAATTCGTCTAGCAGTATTTATTGGAAGGACAGTCTTTATCACACAGCTTGCTATTGGCAAGTATGTCGTGAATCAAGTGTTGGGGGATAAGGGTTTGTTTCTGGATACTCTCTGACAATCATGCCAAACTGGTTCAGTTACTACAACTTTATAGTGAGTCCAGTATTTATACATTAGTTGTCTTTGTGTCATTAACCCAAACTTGACAAAAGTTTATTCAGCCCATCATTCAGACACACTCCATCATGGACACAGCACAGGCTGTGTCTGTGGCAACATCTTCTTATAATAGCAGGCAAATCCTCAAAGTTTACACCTGCTTCCCAAAACCCACTTCTTCCATCTAGGGAACAAGTGTTCAAACACGAGTACACTCATGTAGAACATTTCACACTCAAAAACAGTCCCACTGTGTGAGTCCTTCCTCATTTTGTAATGGTGAAGTCAATCTTTTTATTTATTTATTTTGTTGTTGTTGTTGTGTTACTTGGCCTTTTCTTTGAATAATAGTTTAAGAATCGCTTGTCAGTTCTACAGAACAAAATTCCTGGGACTTAGGAAGAAAATGCACTGAATACCTGTGTCGAACATGGAAAAATATCACATCGTGCTGGATGGATGCTTCTGATCCCTGAGCATAGCATGCCTTTTAAATTTCTAAGATATCTGCTTTCATTTTTTAAGAACATGACTTGGGAAATGGCTTTATACCACAGTAGACAAGACACAGAATCTCAAATCATTGCTGTTTTTCTGTATAGAGAATCTTCACATCTTCCATTATATTTTGTGAAATATTTGATTTTTTAAAAAAGCTTGCAAATAGCATGGAATACTGGAAGTACAAATACTGGAAGTTATACAAGAAAGGCAGAAATTATCATTACTGCTTTGTTAAAATTTCTTCCACATGCTATGATGATTAAAGGAACTCTACCAGAACAGCACTTCTCTGCCTTCAGGGGCCTGACTACTGTTCACAGTTTAAACCATGTCTACTAACACATCTTGATTAAGGTGTGATGGACCCAACTATAATCCATTCCAACATTTGGAAGGCAGAGGCAGGAGGATTCTGAGTTTGAGGCCAATCTGGTCTATGTAGTAAGTTCTATGCCAATCCAGGTACATAGACCTTGTCTCAAAAAAAAGCACATATTATGTGTGTGTGTGTGTGTGTGTGTGTGTGTGTGTGTAAAATGTGTATGCACATGCTTATTTTTTAAACTTATAAGTTAAAGAAAAACTTAAAGCTTTTATAAATCATAATTTTTTCTAAAGCATAGTAAGATAAGTAGCCATTCAATTCTCTATGCTTCTTAAGAGACAGAATAATTCCAAAATCCCTGGACTCTCGGGTTCTCCCCACCTCCTTATTTTTATCAATACTAATAGGCCAGTTTTCTGTTTTTTCAAACACTGAAGTTACTTTTTCAAAAACGGTCAAAAATCATCACTCAGATTGGAATTCTTGTAAATATTCTTGTGTTATGGGAAATTCTTGTAGATGAACTCAGTCAGTTGATTCATATGTCTTTTAAGCATTACACTATGCAAGAAGCCAAACAGCAGTTTATCGAATGTGATAAGAACAGCTATGGTACTGTGACATGGGATGAGTACAACATCCGGATGTATGGCCTCGTGATTGATGACAACACTGCACTGGATGACACAGAAGAGGGGTCTTTTAGGCAGGTGGGTCCACTCTGCTCCTTTTGAGCACATCCTTCTCTTTATCCTCCTGTTTGAGGAAGCACAAGAGGACCTGAGGTCCTAGACTGTTGCCTTGTCACTGGACAGTCACCAGTTCCACTCCAGTGGGGGTTTCGATGGTTTCCTTTTACCCACACTTACCTGTAGACCTAAGTTATGCCTGCATTTGTTTCCCAGCTCACTAATTTGTCCACATTTCCAGAGTTGTTCTTTAAGTGCAATTTAATGATACTAATATATTTATCAACATTTTATTTTTAAAACAATTTAACAATCAGCTTAACATATTTACATCTGGGGTGAATACAGGAGGAACAGTTACTTATATTTTTATGGTTGTGAGCTTAGCCTTTAATGGCTCAGCCATGTCTCCTGCTGTGACAGGTCACTTTCTGATTTTCCTGTTGTCCTCCCATGCACGACGTGGAGGATGAACAGGTACAGCCTTCGTCTCTGAATCTGGAAACAGAAATTAATTTAGTTAAGAGACAGAGATGAGGTTTTGACAAAATTCTTGTCACAGTTCCCTGGAAAGATCAAAGTGACCACTGAGGTGCCTTCTTTCCTGCTATGCCCCACGTTTGGGGAAAGTGCTGCTGGTTTTGATTCTTTCCCTATGTCTATTCTCATGCTGGGAATAACACTTCTCAGGGCATTGAACTACTCCCTCTTGGTACAGTTCTCCTACTTGAACAGCTGGTCATCAGCAAACTTCATATCTGCTACCCAGTAAAAGGAGCAACTGAGGTGGCATACTAAGTCTCAAATGTCTGTCTCCCTAGGAATATTCCTATGAAGTGCTCAGTTCTCTCTTCTCACCATTGGGATCAAGTCTGTGTGAGCAACTTTGTAAGGGAGTCCACTAGGGCCATAATTCATAAGGCACAAGGTACTCTGACAGAGAGATAGTGGGTAAGTGAAGAACTATTAATAAAACACTCAGTTCTGTGGCTGGTGGGACTAGGGACACCAGGTCAAGAGCAAGGTAACAGGTGAAAAAGATCCCAGAGTCTCCTAGGATGTCAGGCAGGGAATCCAGTGCCAACATAGCCTAAAGAAACAGAAGGAAGAAGGGACTATGGGTAAGAGATACTCAGAGAAAGAGTGATTGCAGGATGTGGCCAAGGAAGCAGGTTTTGGGAGCTGAGCAGGACACAGAACAGAGACTCAGTGCACAGACAATGAGAGATCACACTTTATGATAAGCAAAGGCTGTGGCATTGCCTCAAAGGCTTCTTGGAAGGCAATGGAGGAAAGAATATTTAGCTCAAACTAGTGCCTACAGAACTGAAGAAACACCTCAGTACTCTCTCAAGCAGAACACACAGAAACTCCACGGATATCTGGGGACAACCAGAGATCTCAGGTAGCCATGACAACTTGATGGTAGAAGATAGGGGTAGGAAAGTGAGGTTTGGGCATATGTGACTCTATGGCTCCAGAGTTTCAAAGAGATGGCGGCCAAGTGTCCATGTGTTTTAGCTCTATTAACTGTCTGCCATAGCTGTGGGAGATATTTAATATCCAGTCCTCGTCCTCGTATGTACTCAAGAGAGAATATTTGAAAAACAGGCCAAACAGGAGCCAAAAGCCATATCCCCCATCAGCTCACTAGGTGGGAGACTCCCAAATGGACAGGTCACCCTCTTAACCCCCCTTGCCTGGCACCCCTACAAGCCCCTCAAGTGTGCAGAGTACCAGCTGTAAATGAAGTGCAAGTTCTGTGCTCACCTCCCAGAAGCCACAGTGAGCAAAGGCTAGAGTGCCCTGCTCTTGCTCCAGGTGTGTCCTATAAAGTGGGACTAAAAGGACCAAAAGGAGAGAAAGAAACCTGCATATGGTTCTGCGTGTATGGACAGAGCACAATGACGTCTGCTCGTCTTGTACTGGTGGTCCAACTGTAAGATTCCTGTCTCCAGGTTTGTGCCAAGTGTGCATGAAAGAGTTCTGTCCCACCAGCTAGATTCCCTCTGTCACAGGTCAGTTTCCCAAAGTCAAACTATTATGGACACAATTGCCAAGAGCTTCATTAAGCACAACAAAGGAAACAGGAGGAAGCAGGTGTGCTGGCAAAGATCCTGTTTAAATGGCAGAGCAACCAACAGACACAGTGAAGAACGAGATCTTACCAGCAATGACCTACCACTACCAAGACCATCTTTGAAGGCTGTTCTCCTTACCCAACTCATTCACAACATCACTGTCATCCAAATCACCAGTATCTGGAAGAAAGGCAGGGAAGAGTTGGATGTGACCAGGATTACCATTACCATACCACCACCAAGGTCATTGCTATAGAGGCTGGTCCTCATACCCAAGTCATTTTCAGTCCTATCTTCAAACATATCAACATCTGGAAGACAATCAATGGAGACAGTGAGTGACTCCTACCTTAGTGACCATAATAGCTGAAGCTACCCTGCCTCACATGAGAATGAGCTCAACTTCCTTTGGCTCACATCAGTCACTGAGAACCACAATAGACACTCTCCTAATGAGCTAGAGTAACACCTCATATATTAAAAATACTGCAAAACATCTTAATTCTTGTGACACAGAGATACAGTCTTACTTACAGCTCCTATTATTAATAGTGAACTAGGAACTTGAGAGATGGCCCTATAGTTAACAGCACAGCTCTTCCAGAGGACTAGTGTTTGATTCCCAGCACCCACATGGTTTTGAAGTTTGGTCTTTTGCTATGTATTATTCTGCTAAATACTAGCCTCCAAGGCCTAGTTGTCCCCAAGGCCAAGAGAATCTGCACATAGACCCAAGTGACACTATGCAACCTTGCCCTCCAAGTTACCCCTGATTGATGAGTAAAGATGCCTACAGCCTAAAGCTATAGCATATAGCCTACAAGTATAACCTGTAGCCATGTGGGCAGAATTGAGAGAAGCAGGGCTTGGGGTTGCCCAGACTTGGCTTGAGAGAAGAACCACGAGGAGAGGGAGAAGAAGGTGGAGAAAGGGGGAAGCTGTCATCAGATAGGTGAACCATGAAAACTTAACTCTGGGGGTAGCAAATTGGACTTTAGAGCTGCCAGGATGGAACATGGCAAGTTATAACTTGGCATTATAGATGAGGAAATGGATTCTAGTAGCACAGAGGGTAGATCTAAAGGTTGAATTTCTTTTATCTAGGAACTGAATGGCCAAAGGCAGCATAGAAGCCCTGGATTGAGATGGAATATTTCTGTAGTAGCATGGTGGTTCAAATCCATGTGGTACTCCAATTCTGGTCTATTGTATGCCCTCTTCTTGCCTCCACTGGTACTATGCAACATGTGTTTCACCCACATACATGCAGGCAAAGCACAGTAAAGTTAATGTGTTGATTTTAAGAATTCAAACATTATTGAATTTTCACAGTACCGTCTTGAGTACCACAGGCCTTCTCTGCTGTATGCACACTCTTTGATTGAGGTTTCATGATGTTTTCATTGTTTTCATGATGCTGGGCAGAACCCAGTCTTTTCAATGTAGGGGAAACTGGAATGCAGTCACAACAAAAACAGGTTAGCTGGATCACATGAAAGGAAGGCTGACCACTGCCCTGGCTGAAACATTTGCTCTCATTACTTATTTGCAAGTACATTTGTCTGATTCCCAAAGTCACTTCTGGAAGACCAAGGACACCAGTGAACACTTAAAGCTGATGTGACATGGTCAGTGTAGTTATGATCTCAATCCATGTGGATGAGAGGAGATGGACAGAAGAGCATTTGATCACAGTTGGCTCTTCTGTAGCAGGCTATGCTGAGAAATGACTCTATCATACCCCACTATGATGAGCTTTGATTAAATAATGTAGGTAAAGCATGCTCTCAGGTTTTTTCATTTGCAAAATTGGCTGAAAATTGGGTTGAGCAATTGGGCTATCTTTGGGGAGAAAACACATAATTCAAATCTTGCAGCAATGAGGGTAAATGAGGGAATGAGACACAAGTGACCATGGTATATCTCTTGGGGTATCACTGGTGGTTTTAAGCTAAATTCACAATCTTGCCAGAAAGATGCTTTGAAATAGTGGAGAACCAGACAAACAGGAGTGTGTGCAGTGTTCTTATCTACACTGTGCCCTAACACAGCCATTCCAGAATACATACTGTATTTGTGCCTTCTAGACGGGACCTGAAATTTAGAGAAAACACTCTTAGGCCCAGATCATAATGAGTTATGTTTGCACAGGTCTATAGTTTGTTCAGTGTCTCAGGATAGTGGTAAACAGGACTGGGAAGAATAGCCAAGTCAAAGATTTGATATTAGTCTGTTGTGTGACATTCTTATAAAACACCTGAGGCTGGGTACTATGTGAAGAAAATAAGTATTTTTTACACTTTTGCCCATTTAGCCCAGATCAGGCAAACTTAATCCCTTTGTCCCCTGCTAAGACTTCCCTCAGAGCTACTTTGAAACTTGGTAGAGAAGCATTATGCAACCTGGTGCTGTGAGATGAATCCCTTGTAAGGAGTGCCCCTGCAGCCCAATCATCTACTCTAACTTCATCCTTTAAAGGTGTCTCTGCCTCAATGTCCCTTAATGGACAAAGGAATCTTCTGCTACATCAATATTTGGGGAAACTCAATCCACCTGTGTCAACCTTAGGAGACCCCTGGCAGACAGACAAGAGGACAGTTGTAGAAGAAACAGAAACTTCTCCTATACAGTAGCCTGTCAACTTCTTACTCATGTTTCCATCTAAACAGGAAAATGTCTGCAGAAGAGGAGCTTCCTGACATGCACTGTGGAACCTGACATGATTTATACTTTCCTCTCATGCTGTGTCTTATCATGGGTGACTTTTGTCCTCCTCCCTTGTAAGTACTCTAATACCCGTAGTGTGTGAGCAGTTTTATTACAGAGATGTGAGAGCCATAAAAATAAAGTATCACGAGAGTAACCTTTCTGTCTGAGGATAAAGAAAGCCAACTTACCTCAGGCAATGGTGATGTTCCCTGTCTTCCTGAGGCCTTCATTTGTTCTTTGTGCAATTCTATAGGAATAGAAAGAACTTTCAGCTCCTGGCAACATTTGTCACAGTCAACAGTTATTAACTTGATATGCATAATGGACTATAGCTGTAGTCTATACTAGAACAACTATGGCTGTCCTTCTAAACAATGAGAATTAAAGCACTGTCAAACTGAATTGATATTGAATTGGATCAGTATTAAGGTTGATTTTAATCCCTGCTCGTCACAAATTAGAATCACATGAATAGGAAGCTTCACCTAAAGAATTGCCTTAATTAAGGCAATTACTTGTGTCGATTGCCTTAATTAAGGCCAGCAGATCCACCCAGCATTAGGAGAGTGCCTCCTCTGATAGCAGTCTAAAAAGAAAGCTGGATGGATGGCAGGAGGAAGGTATTTTACAGTGTGCCGGCAGCATGGCTTCTCTGTTGCCACTGTGTGGATATGCCCTGTTGATGCTGCTCTTCATTCCCTCCCTGATAATAGAACCAGTGTTTCCAGGCCTCTATCTATCTATGATAAACGATGAATGGCTTTCTAGGAACTTTCATATGTATATGTATGTATGTATGAAAATGAAGTCATGTTTTACATATATACATATTATATACAACAAACATTGTGGGACCACAAGTGGCTTGGAGAAGAAGAAATTGTAAAAATTAATTTCTCTCCCAGGCTTGGTGGTAGCTGTAGCTGGTTGTCCCACTAGAGAGAACCAACAGTTTCTAAAGACTCCTTTGGTAGTGTGGAAAAGCAAGCCAGTGAGCATGGTCTTCCATGCTCTCTGCTTCAGTTCCTGCCTCCTGATTCCTGTTTGAACTCCAGCCATGTGTTCCCTGTATGATGAACTGTTACTGAGAAGTGTAAGCTAAATAAACCTTTTTTGCACCAAGTTGCTTTTGGCATTGGTGGAAAAATACCTAGGACAACTTCATAAACACTGCAATAAATGTCATGTTAAATTACAGATTTCTATCACTTCTTCAGACCATTTTCAAAAAAAAATTTGCTATTCTCTAGGTATCCACAAAATGTATTTTACCCACCACAGACCAATGTTAATATATCCTATATTCATTAACCATACATGACTTTAGCTTTCAGATTACTTTTATTGGAGACTGGAGATATGGCTTAACAATTAAGAGCACTGACTGCTCTCCCAGAAGTCCTGAGTTCAGTTCCCAGCAACCATATAGTGGCTCACAACCATCTCTAGTGGGATATAATGCCCTCTTCTGGTGTCTCTGAAAACAAATACAGTGTACTCATATGTATCAAATAAATATGTATTTTTGAAAATTACATTATTATTATTATGCATATGTGTGCATATGATGTATATGTGTGGTGGTACATTTCATAACGTGTGTGAGAGTCAGAGAAGAACTTTGGCAGTTGTTTCTTTCCTTCAATTTTTATATGGATTCTTGGAATCAAACTGAGGTTATCATCCTTGAAAAGCAAACATGTTTACCCAGTCAGTCTTCTTGCCAAACTTAGCACATAGGATTGTGATTTTAGCATACACATTGTTCAAGGTATAGGAATGTATCATCCTGGAGATGTAATGATACATAAGTATTCACTTCTTGATACACAATATCTTATTGAGTAGTGCAACATACTGATTTCATTACATTTTGAAAGAAAGTACATAGCTCAGCATTTATTTCTCCCTCTGTATTCCCTTTACCATGTCATGACTTGTATTCATTGTGTGAAGCAGCTGCTCAGATTCATCTGACCAGCTCACACTAAGTGGGGGAAGGATGGTGATGTGGCACCCATGGGCCACTGAGGATTGAGACTTTCCACAAAGGTGAGCCATCAGTTAACACTGAACTGCCTCTCTGATTATTATATGTCACTCTCTCAGAGTGTTCAGTTCACAGAGGTGCAAAACTTGTAAGGTCACAGTTACACTGTCCTTTGTCTCCATTCTTAAAGAGTTCTGGGGCAGAGGAAAGGAGTGACCAAGTACTCAATGTGAGCATCACAAATGGTGAGCCTCCACAATCTTTATCTCATTTGGTTAATCCTATGGCTTTGAACATCATGACAGTGGTGAACTGGGGCATTTCAGTAGCAAAATATGCCCTGGGCTAGGTTGCTTTGGATTCACCTTTTCATGTGTATTTCTATAGGTTTCAGAAATTTACACATAAAATGACCTGTCTGGAATGGTAGCTAATGACCACAAAGCCTGAATTATAAGCACAGGTCAAGTTTAGAACTTGAGAATTAAGAGCCACACACTGATTCCCAGCTTGGCCCTTTTATCTAAAAGCATCATGAGCTTGGGTATGTGTCTCAGTATCGCTGGTTGACTCCCGGTGGGGCATGCATGACATAACTGAAGGACATGTGTCTGTGATGTTAGTGTGTGATCTAAGGAGCACAGCAGTGTGCTGTAGGTGCTTAGACAGTGCACCACAGTGATTGCTGTTCTTCAATTTATCTCTGCTTATCCTGCAAAATACTAATTTTAGTTTCACACAGATTCAGGTTTGGCAGAACTAGATAAAAGTTTAAAAATAACTCCTATTTGGCAAGGGTATCTATTCTTACAGTCAGTCTAGCATGGTTCCAACAGAAGGTTCTAGTTGCCTGAGGTCCATAGACTTCATTCTGAATGAAATGAACCTCAGAACATTGGATGGATTAACATTATATTATGATTTCCAGTATTGTGAAATTAAAAAAAATTCTGGCTTACATTATTAAGGCCTCATTGATAGGATGGCAACTCCCTCTAGATGGGGGCCAATTGATGAAGGGTTGCAAAACAAGCATCTTTTCAAATTAAATGCCCTTGGCCCTCAAAACCACATAAAAAGGGACATATGAGTCATTATTTTGCATGATAGATTGATTTTTATACAACACACAAGTTTTCCATGCCTCTGTTTCCATGCCTCTAGACAATAATTGTTTTAAGATTCCACAGACTTTGTTTATGTGATATATGTTCATTCTGACCTGACCTTTGTCAAAATAGAGTCTCTGTCCATAAGCATGTTTTCCGTACTCGTGGCATGAAAGAAAGTACTAAAATAATCATTAATGAAAGCAATTGGAGGACAAAGCAGCAGAGAACATGGACTCTGGTTTGCTAACATACATTTTTAAAAAAACTGAATTCCTGACCATACAATATAGTCATTTCTTTCTACTTGGAATTTACTGTCTTCCTTTGTGGAAAGATGACAGAGAGGCAATAAAAGAAAGAGGGTCCTTAGATTTCTACCTAGGCTCCACCTTATAGGACATGACATGTGCAATCTACATATCTCTGTGTGTCATGGTTTGGGCCTGCACGTGATGCTACCCCAGGAGAGAGCAGAAACTTTAAGGTCTGGGGCCTATGCGGAGTTAACGAGTTATGAAGGGCCAACCTTCAGATTCTGGAGCCCAGGCCCACTTCTGCTTACTGTGTTTCCTCCTCAATGTGGATGCAAAGGGACAAAGTGGTCTCCTACAAACAAGGCCACCCACACTGATCCTGACAGTGCCAGGGATTCAAACATGGCAGAAAATACTTCCTTCCTTCAGTGCTATTTCTTAGGTCATAGCAAGGAGGAAAACAACAAACAAAATGATCCCATAAGAGTTGCATCATGGCTTCTCTCTATCCAGAAGGCCCTTACACTGCATCCAACCAGGATGCCATTACCCACAAGAAACTGTGTCTTTGTACTTCAGAAAGGTATGACAAGATGAGTTGGACATTTCATCACTGCCACCTAAGTCTGAAAGAGAGCCAGGTGACAGAGGGACTCACACAGAGTGCTTGTTGCCACACAGCCTCACAGAAGAACCAGCTCAGCTTTCCTTTGGTTCCTTATCATGTCATCAGAACCAAAAGAGGCGTTTAAATGTGGTTTTATAGTTCTACACTTAGTGGGCTAGGGAAATGAACAATTCCCATACTAACACTACTGCAAGATATCTTCATTTGTTTTTATAGTGGAGATACAGTATAATCTACAACTACTGGTAATAGCTGTAATTATTGAATTTCTACAGTACCGGCTTCATTTTCTACTCCTGTCACTGTAGATGGCACTGTTGTCACTGCTGAAGGCGCAGGTGCTACAGCACTCGTGAATGAAATGGACCAGCGAATCCCACATAATTTCAGCATAGCAGTGACTGGAATGCACACACAACAAAAACATTTAGGTCCACGGGATTAATTAGAGACAAACAAGAGACTAACAATTCTTCTGTGTTTAACATTTGATCTCATTACTGACTTGCAAACACACTTGTCTGATTCAGAATGTCACCTCTGGAAACTCATGGAAATCAGTGAGCACTCAATAGAGATATGGCATGGTCATTTGTGTAGTGTAGGTGAGGTCTCTGTTCACATGGATGGGACAGTATCAACAGAGCAGTGTGAGTGTGAGATGGCCAACATCACATCACTCTAGAATCATGTGAACACATTGAAATCTGTGCAATTGTTCAGTTCTGAATCTTGATGTATAACATTACAGTTTCCTAGGAACGCACATTAACCCTAAGGAAGCTGAAAAGGCAAATGAAGAAAAAGCCCCTAACAGCAAACACTGATGCCACAAAGGTCCTATATGGTGTTTGCTGATGTCAGAGAATCAGCTGGATGGTGATGGTTAGAACCACAGACCATATTTGGATGGCTTCTGGAAAGGAGATATGGTTGTTTCTTTCATTATTTACACAATGCGACTTTTACAGTTCACAGACACAGCAGTATGACCTACACAAAAGGCATTACGACACCTTTACTACACCTCCCACTTTTGACACGAATTGACATGAAGGCACTGTACTAGTTACCTACTAATGTCACTGTGACAAAGTCGCTGACAAACAAAACCATTTTCAATCCCTGCTACAGAAAGTCACCATTCCTCCCAAAGAAGTAGTGTAAGGGACCATGGCATGTGGCATTCCTCCCCCACAACTTCTCGTGGCCAGCTCCTCTCAGTGGGTCTTTCAGGCATTGTCTTATGGGCTAGGAAAGGCCAGCGACTGAAGATGAGATTGAGTTCCTGATAACCAAGGATCCCCTGCTAGAGTGCTAGGTTAACAAACCTAGGTACACCCATCACACTTTATGCACTATTAAATATCAAACCCAGAAACCCCTGAGTCAAAGTCTGGTATTCCAATGACAGAGTAAAAACACAAACAAAACCACAAAACCAGCTTTCTGTCCTTCCCAGCTGTGAATGACTGTCACCTGATCCCCAGCTGCTACCTGAGGTCTCTGATCACTAAAGCAGATAAGGAACTGCTCCCATTCTCTGTAGGCAGCAGTATTTCTGGGGACAAGCTGGAAAGCTGAATGTGTCCTTGTGAAATGACAGCTCCTGTCTCCGTGGGGAGATAAGTTGAGTTTATAACTAAAAATGTCACTTTTATACCAGATATCAGGGAACACATTTTGATCTTGTACTCCCTAGCTGTCCACCTGGACACTCACCTCCTGTCCTGGGTGGTGCTTCTGTAGCAGGGTCTACTGAGAATTGAATCCACCAGACATTGCTGTGATGAGCTACTAACTAAGTGATACAGGTAAAGCATGGTCTCTGGTATTTTTCATTGACAAAATTAACATGGGTAATTGGAATATCTTTTGGGAGAAAACATATAAAGACATGTTTTGATACAGGAAATCCCAAGGCCATTAAGGGGAATGAGGGAACGACATACACATGATCATCATGTGTCTCTTCAGATATGAGTTGCTGTTTTACCCAAATCCACAATCTCATTGCCATTAGGTTGCTTTGAAAAGAATGAGAAACCAACACGACCCAACAGAGCTGGTGGCAGCATCCATAGGTTCAAGCCAGACAAGTCCACACGCCATGACGGGGAGTAAACATGGGCTCCCATTGCTAACCAAGAAGCTGTCTGCAACTGACACCCACTCACAAAGGAAACATGAGTTTTCTCAAGTGGATTCTCACTGGGTATATAAACCACATTTCTGGTACATCCTGTGTCCAACAGTAGAGCCGACAAAAAACAACCTAACTAACATTTTTATAGATTGTTTTTGTCTCATATTTCAATGTTCTATCTTACTAATATTTTTGTATATTTTGTATATTATGGTTTCTGATTCTGTATTTCTATAGTGTGTGTGTGTGTGTGTGTGTATGAAAGAGAGAGTCAGAGTGTGTGTTTGTTATGCTTTTTCTGTGTTTTATTTCTTTTTTTTTTCCTGTCTGTTTTCTAAGGAGAGAGTGAGAAGCATACAGACTTGGATGGGTGGGACAGTGGGGGAGAGCTGTAGGGAAATGGGAGAGGGAAACATGAAGATTTTTTACAATGGAAATAAATATGTTTATAAACCAATACAGAGTGGAGAACTAGACAACGACAATGAGGAAGTGTAGTGTTCTTATCTACAGTGTGTCCTAACACAGCCATTCCAGAATACATACTGAATCTTCTCCTTCGAGACTGGACCTGAAATTTAGAGAAAACACTCTTAGGCCCAGATCATAATGAGTTATGTTTGCACAGGTCTATAGTTTGTTCAGTGTCTCAGGTTAGTGGTAAACAGGACTAGGAAGAATAGCCAAGTCAAAGATTTGATATTAGTCTGTTGTGTGACATTCTTATAAAACACCTGAAGCTGGGTACTATGTGAAGAAAATAAGTAATTTTTACACTTTTGCCCATTTAGCCCAGATCAGGCAAACTTAATCCCTTGTCCCCTGCTAAGACTTCCCTCAGAGCTACTTTGAAACTTGGTAGAGAAGCATTATGCAACCTGGTGCTGTGAGATGAATCCCTTGTAAGGAGTGCCCCTGCAGCCCAATCATCTACTCTAACTTCATCCTTTAAAGGTGTCTCTGCCTCAATGTCCCTTAATGGACAAAGGAATCTTCTGCTACATCAATATTTGGGGAAACTCAACCCACCTGTCTTAACCTTAGGAGACCCCTGGCAGAAAGATAAGAGGACAGTTGTAGAAGAAACAGAAACTTCTCCTATACAGTAGCCTGTCAAATTCTTACACCTGTTTTCATCTACACTAGAAATTGTATCATGAAAGTAACCTTTCTATCTGAGAAAAGAAGGAAAAGCCATCTTACGTGAGTCAATGCTCTTGTTAACTCTTCTCCTGAGACCAGTGGCAGTGTTGCCTCTTTTCCTAAAATCTTCCTTCGATCTTCCTCATTCAAATCTAGGGGGACAGGAAGAACTTTCAGCTCATGACATCACTTGTCATGGGCAAGGGTTTTTATGTTGGCAGTGACAGTGACATATGGATTGAGTCTATATGCCTCGCCTAGATGCATAGAGTTAACAAATATAGTTGAAGCACTGCAAGACCCTTCTCACAGCTCTGAAAAAGGAGAGCAATGCAAGACCTCAAGAGAAATGAGAATGGAATGTTATTCCCCAGTGGGTCAACACTGGATAAAGGTTGTGATAAATGAGAGTTCTATCCCTTTTTCCAGCAGATTTCAAGTCTTTCTAGATTTCTCCTAACCTCTTTCAGCCACTACAGATCAACATACACAGATTCTGTATTCCTTTACCATGATCTTATGTTTTGACATTGCTCATTCATTACTGTGTGTGAATGCACACATACACAGTGTCTATGTAAGAATGCATGCTATGTAGCATCTATCGGGAGTCAAAGAACAGGATGTGGAGTTGATTCTCTCCCTCTGCCTTCATATTGATGTGAGAATTGTCAACTCAGGTCCCAAGAAATGTAAGAAATATACACTTAGTCATTGAATCATATTACTATATGTACTATAAATACTATGGCCCTAGCATATAGAATTTTGATCTTGAAAATGTATACATGTTCAAGAAAAATTAATGTAGTATCAGGCACATGATGAAATGACACTAAATTATTTACTCGTTGATACATAATACCTTATTGATGAGTGCAAGATACTGACATTTTTACATTTTAAATAATAACCACCACACATTGTTTTTGTCTCCTGCTAGGTTTTCTTTGCTGGGTCATGCTTTGTATTCCTTTTGTAAGGTGGATGTTGAGGTTCAGTAACCCCAAATCACATTAAGGCTGAGAATTTTGATCATCTGCCCCCTGGATCTCTAGTTGCTTCAGCAACAGGGAAATTCGTACAGAAGAGATACTCTTGTACAATGGTGAAGGTTCTCATAGCCTAAACATAAGCACAGGTCAGCAGTTTGCAACCTCAGCCTCAGGGCCACACACCTGCCTCCCTCCTTGGCAACATTCTGACCTAGGGTCTATTCATCATCAGGCCTCTCCAGTTCCATCCAGGGAATAGCCATCATCACTAAGGAAGCATTCAGTACACATGTATCGTTGACCTAGAGTCAATTCTCAAGCTACTGTTCTCAGATATATCTTTGTTTATCCCAAAGGTATTCACTGTAATACTTTAAAACAGACTTTTGTTGCTCAGCAACAGATAAAACTTTAAAATTAATTCCTGTGTTGGCCTGAGTGTATATTTAGCATCCACTTGTGAAAGTAAAATCACTGTTACTCTTCAGGAACTCCCAACCACCTGACTAGTCAGAAGATCCTGCTTGAATAAAATGAACTATAAAAGACTGGTTTGGTTACCATTATTTGTTTAAATGTCTAGAACTCTTAAAGTTAGAAAATCCACTCTCTTATATTACAACTGCCTCAGAAATATGCCCCTGTCTTCCTTGAGCTATTGGTCAAGTTATGGGAAAGTCTGTATGCTTGAATGCAAGCACTTTATTAACTGAGCTAGTCACTTAACCAGCAAGAAGGATATAAAGATACAGGAAGAAATCGTTCCTAGTGAAAAACTGATCTTACATAGCAAATCAAGTCTTTCCATTTGCTTTCTACACTACCCGGCATGCACAATAACGTGAAGTCTACACAGGTGTCTCTAGGATATGCTTTCATGTTATCTAACTTGCCCAGTGTCCAAACAGATTCCCTCTATCAGCTGTGTGGCTTCAGCAAAAGGCAGTACGCAGGAAATTACTAAAATACTTATTTTTTACACAGCAGGCTAAAGACACAGGAAAGCAAGTAGACATCGGGACAGCTGCCAAGATTGTGACAAACTATATTAACTCTTGATCAGATGGCATGGTCACTGCTTTGTATGTGAAACATACTCTCTTCCTATCTGAAAGGATGACAAAGGAGTCAAAAAGAAAGCAGGTTCTTGTATTTTTACCTCGAGTCCAGGTTATGTGATATGAGATGATCACTCTACACAAGGCCAAAAGCACAGAATGTGTGTCTGGCTTTCTTATAAATGCCCCCCATCCCAGAGCCCCAGCTGATGGTCCTGCACAAGAAAGTTTGTAGAAGAAGGAGCCTTTGTGGACAAAGTGAGTCACTGGAGAAGACTTAAGACTAACTCTATGTACTCTCTCCTTCCTGAGAAAAGATGCAACATGACCAGCCAGCGCCATAGACCTGCTGAGACATTTTCCTTCCAGAATGTACCCTTGACCTATAAGCCAAAATAAACCCTTACTTCATTAATTTTTTTTCTGTTATTTGGTCACAGAAACAAGAAAAGCAACTAAACATGATGATTGAGTCATGGAGGTGCCTTATTCCTTCTCCCCATTCAGAAATCCTTACATTGACTTTCTCTCTTCTTTTGCCTCCCAAGCAGAAGGAATCACCTGACTGCTGACTGCTGCTATACCCTCTCATTGGATCTGACCAGAAGTGCTAGTGCCTTCCATGGTCTTTGCAATTCAAGCTGGTCTCAGAAAAAAACTCATTTTCAGTGTTGTCATCACTCATGACATTAATGTCTGGAAGCAAGTCTGTGGAGAGTGGCTTACATATTACTGACTGTAGTAGGTGAACCCACACTGCCTCCCACAAGAACCTGCTCCGCTTTCCTTTGGTTCATATCATTCAGTGAGAACCACAATGGCCATTGAATTACATTGTTAAATTCTATGGTTGCACTCTGCTGATGGGCTATGGAAAGGAACACTTGGCACATTAAAATTAAGCAAGATAGTTTTAGTATTTTTAAAGAGTGATATAGTATTATGGTTTGAAAAAGAAATGTCCCCTATATGTTCAGATACATCTGGTCCTTAGATAGTGGCTCTGATGGGGAAGGTCATGGAACCTTTAGGGGACAGCCTTGCTGAAGGATGTTACTGACGAAAGGGTTTGAAGAGCCCTTAGCCTCCCCCTAACTCCTGTTCATTCTCTCTCTTTCCAGTTCGTGGTTGAACATGGGACTTCTCAGAATGAATATGTGAATGCAACCTGTTCAGTAACCTGTCTGATGTGACTTGTTTGTATATGATTCAGGGTTGATCACTCACTGTTGGATAACGGGGTTGGGGGAGGGGGAGGAGTTCATCTCTGAAGAAGACTGTTTCTCCTGTTCTCAGTAGTCTCCAGTTGTCTACACTTCTTTCCCTAGGGATGGGGCTCAGTGAGATTCTCCTCTTCCATGTTAGCTTCTCTGTTGGTATTGTATCTACTTCAGGTCTTGTGTAGGCAGCCATACTGTTGAGCTATCATTTGGTGAAGCTTCCCTGTCATTTTTCTGGGAGCAGATTTCCTGCTCTTCTGGTTTTTACAACTTTTCTATTCAGTCTTCCTTGATGTTCCCTGAACCTTAGGTGAAGGAGTTATGCTGTGTATGTATCAATTAAGGCTTGGCACCCTGTGGAGACGTTTTCAAATTGAGCGCAATGCATTTAGCATTATAATATGGTCATAAGCCTACAGAGGCCAGAAGTACAATGTGCTGGGGCAGCCACAGGCTCCTATAATGGAAACCTTGTGCCCTGGTAGTTGATGCTGTTTGGAAAACTTGTGAAATGTTTAGGAAGTCGAACATCACTGGAGAACCTACACCACTGTAGGCAGACTTTGAGAATTCACAGCCTCACCCAACTTCCAGGTGGCTGTTTTCTGTTTGCCATTAAAATCATGGTCTCTCAGGCTGCTTGCTGCCATGACTTTCATCACCATGATTGACATTGATCCCTGTGTGATCTTAATGGGACAAAATCTTTCTTCTATAAGCTGCTTTTCTTCCTAGTGTATGATCACAGCAACAGGAAAGTGAGTAATACAAGTGTTACCACCAATGACTATTAATAAATCAAACTAATTATTGAATATCAACAGTACCTTTACCAAGGCCGCAGGCCTTCACATCCACAGGTGATCTTTCGGGTTTGACCCTCGAGGAGTTGGTGGGCCTACGCCTCAGCTTTGTCAAGATCGAACTAACTGGAATGCATTCACAAAAAATAGGGGTCAGCTCAGTTGAATTTTAAAAATAAACAACAAAACCCAAAAAATCTAACAACTGTTCTGTGTATGACTTTGATCTCAATAGTGACTTTCAAGCACACTCATCTGATACAGAGAATTGCTTCTGGAATATCACAACATCAGGGTCCATTTAACACAAGTATGGCATAGTAAGGCCTCAGTTTATGGGAATGACAGTATTGACAGAGAAGCAATGGGACTCAGTGTGTTAGATAGCCATTAAGATGCATGTAAACCTAGTGATTTGGTGATTTAATGGATGTGTCTGTGCACACCACTTTCTAGGTGACAACTGTCACCAACACTCTCTCTGTGAAGCCTGAACTAAGAGTAGTCCCAGAGAAGGGCACAGCCTTCACTAGGTTTGAGTGTGTACACCTCTCCTGCTCATTCTTCCACAACAAAGTCGAGTTTCTACACTACACACTTTACTATCCACAGTCCAGGCTTGAACAAGATACACAGTCCTATTTGCCTTTAAGAGCAACAATCCATAGATATTCCCTCGTTCATAGGCATATTAAAATAGTGACATGAAATCATATTGTTTGATAATGAGTATATACTTCCACTAAGTGTATAGGCTCCCTACACTTTCCTATTAGCCAACATGGGAACAGCACTAGTGAGGGGATGTAGCCTTCAGACACAAAGTGTAGCTCAAAATAATGAGACCATATTAGTAACTTAGTTGACATGAGCCATAAAATGTGGGGCTCTTTGGACTTACACTAATAGCATCTATAGCACTAAAGTATTTCTCTAAAATAAGCCATGTTGAAGTAAACCCAATGATGACACCCATCCACCATGCTTTCTGATGTAGAGTCTCCCATTTTTCTGATAAGAAGCAAAAAGGTTTTTATTTTTCTGGGTTGTTTTGGTTTTTGTTGTTTCTGGCAGCTGTTTTACTCTTCTCAGACAGGGTCTCATGTCACAACCTGGGCTGACCAGAAAATGCCTCAGACTGCTCACCATGCATTCCTCTCTACAGTGCTGGGATTACAAAACTGTATACCAACTCCCCAAGGAATGCAGTGCTGAGGATTGAACCCAATGCCTTCTGCATCGTAGCCTAGTTTTCTGTGAGCTAAACAACCAGAGCCTACCTGTGCTGTCTCTAGCTTTGAAACTAGTATCTCCAGCATAATGCATGGATGCTACCTTCACCTTTGACCAATGAGACAGCTAAAGTACAGTTCAGAGTTCACTGTTTGTTGGAATTATTCTGGAAAGCTAGAGTTCCTCCATAATTTCTACCCAAATCTCGATAGAATAAAAAAAACACAGTTTATAATTTGGAATGTTACTTTCACACCTCCTATCTGGAGACACATTTTGTTCTCCTAGACTCTAGCTCACACTCTGGGTCAGGTGACTCCCTGTGTCACGTGACTCCCTGTCCTGGTAGGTTCTTCTTCAGCAGGATATACACTGAGAAACAAATCAATCAAGGATGTCTGTGGTGAGCTACAAACTACTGTGGGGAAAGTGTGAACTCTCCATTTTTTTTTCATTGACATAATTGACATTGGAAATTCGCTGGAAAATAGAGCCAAACAATTGGGGGGAAGGAAACACATGTAGATATTATTTGTTTTGGAAAATCACAAGGTGACTAAAATAAATGATAGAACTAAAGACACATGACTATGATTGTGTCTCTTGGAATACCAGTTGTTCTAAACCAAGCCTGATATTCTCACTGCTATCAGGTCACTCTGAAAAGAGTGGTGCAGTAAGTGCTTAATTTTTATCAAGAATGCGACTTAACAAAGCAATTCTAGAATACATACAGCATCCGTGATCCTTTGAATCAACCTGCAATGTAGAGAGAACACTCTTAGGCTCAGATCATACTGACTTCTGTTTGTCTTTGGTTCTTCTAGTGAACTTAGAGCAATGGTAGCCAGGACTGGGAAAAGGGGCCAAGTGAATGATTCTATATTAGTCTTATTGTGTGATACTCTTACAAAGTACCTGAGGCTCAGTACTGTGTAAAAAATGTATTTTTTCACACTTCTGCCCATTTAGCTCTGACCAGACAATCTTATCTCTTTGTCCTATACTAAGAAGTTTCCTTAAAGCTTTCTTGGCACATGGTAGAGAACTGTTCTGACAGCCTGGTATTGTGAGAGGAATCCCTATTAAGGGGTGCCTCTGTGTCTGGATTATTTACCCTAACCTCATGCTTTAAAGATCTCAATGCTTCGCTGACCTTATAGTCAACATAAAAATCTTTTACCACATCAATATTTAGAAAAATAATTTGCAACTGCCCAAATCTTACAAATGTTCTGAAGAAAGATAAGAAAACACTTAGAAACAAACTTATCACAGGTAATGTAAGCCAACTTTTGAGTGAAGATCACTCAAGTTTTAATCTAGATAAAAAAAATTGTTAGAAGAAAGGCTTCCTTAGAGCTGATCTCTGTGCCACAGCACTCTATACCCAAATTCTGTCAGGAGAGGACTGGTTTCCCAGGAGCTCTGACACACCTGTGAGCACAGGTAAAACCACCACTTTTTCTAAAATTCCTTCCCCAACAGGGACCCTCCCAGGACCATCAGGACACAGGAACCAAGAAAGAATCAGGGAGACTAGACCCTTCCAGTTTCCATCCATACCCTGGAGCTGACCCTGTGCCAGAGCTCTCCATACCAAATTCCTCCTGGAGAGAACTGGTCTCCCAGGAGTAATGACACATAGGCATGTAGGAGGGACAAGCCACAGTCATCGACAGCAAGACCAGCTAACACCAGAGTTATCCAGATGGTGAGAGACAAGGGCAAGGACATAAGCAACAGAAACCAAGACTACTTGGCAGCATCAGAACTCAGTTCTGCCACCACAGCAAGCCCTGGATGCCCCAACACACCAGAAAAGCAAGACTCTGATTTAAAATCACATCTCATGATGATGATAGAAGACTTTAAGAAGGACATAAATAACTCTCTTTTTAAAAAAAAATACAGGAGAATACAGATAAACAGGTAGAAGCCCTTAAAGAGGAAACACAAAAATCCCTTCAAGAATTACAGGAAAATACAACCAAACAGGTGAAGGAATTGAACAAAACCATCCAGGATCTAAAAAATGGAAATAGAAACAACAAAGGAACACCAAGGGAGATAACCCTGGATATAGAAAACCGAGGAATGACATCAGGAGTCATAGTTACAAGCAGAATACAAGAGAGAGAAGAATCTCAGGTGTAGAAGATAGCATAGAAAACATTAACACAACAGTCAAAGAGAATGAAGACTGCAAAAAGCTCCTACCCCAAAAAATCCATGAAATCCAGGACACAATGAGGAGACCAAATCTAAGGATAATAGGTATAGAAGAGGGTGAAGATTCCCAACTTAAAGGGCCATCAGGAAATATCTTCAACAAATTATAGAAGAAAACTTCTCTAACCTAAAGAAAGAGATGCCCATAATCTTTTAAGAGGCCTATAGAACTCCAAATAGATTGAAGCAGAAAAGAAAATCCAAAAAAAAAAAAAAAAAAAAAAAAAAAAAAAAAAAAAAAAAAAAAAGCTCTAGGACAAAAAGAAGAAAGGACACCTAAGAGGAGTAGAGGCAGGAAATAATCAAACTCAGGGCTGAAATCAACCAAGTAGAAACAAAAAGAACTATAAACCAGGAGCTTTTTTTTTTTTTTTTTTTTTTTGACAAAATCAGCAGGATAGGCAAACCCTTAGCCAGACTAACCAGGGGGCACAGATATAGTATCCAAACTGACAAAATCAGATATGAAAAGGGAGGTATAACAACAAAAACTGAGGAAATTTTTTAAAATCGTCAGATCCTACTACAAAAGACTATACTCAACATATGGGAAATCTGGATGAAATGGACAATTTCCTAGACAGATACTAAATACCAAAGTTAAATCAGGATCAGATCAATCATTTAACAGTCCTGTAACCCCTAAAGAAATAGAAGCAGTTATTAAAAGTCTCCCAACCAAAATAAGCCCAGGACCAGACGGCTTTAGTGCAGAATCTTATCAAACCTCCAGAGAAGACCTAATGCCAATAACTCTTCAAAGGAAGATTCCTCAAAACAGAAGGAGCACCACCCATTTCATTCTATGAAGCCACCGTTTCACTGCATATTCTCCCGGGAAGATGGAACGGTTTCTGTCTAAGCAGGAACTTGTCATAATCTCCTTTCATAGAGGACTTCATAAGAGATTTTTTTCTACTTCTATCATGTTTAATATTCCAAACAGATTTTAAAAGCTGGTTGAGTGCACATTACTTTTAGCTTCAGAAGATATCATGTATATTTAAGAGGTATTTAACTATTATAAATTACTTTGATGACTTAAACATGTCAATACTGAGTTGTATATTTTAAAATAAATTTTATTAGTTTTAAATAAATAATTAAATAAATAACTAAACCTTTAAAAAGAAAGGCTCCCTTAAACACCATCTGTAGAGGCTGGCACTGGTCTGTTTGTATAGAGCCCTCCATCAAGGATCCAGTTCTAGTTCTTCCTTTTACTAAGAAAATCCTTGAATACCTATAGTGTAGGCTATCAGTTTATTCCTCAGTGTGATAAAATAGAATATAAAGGAATTCTAAAACTTACCTTTCAGTGTTTTAGAAAAAGGAAAAGGATATTTTACCTCCATTTCTGGTGGGTTTGTCTCCGTTCCTTGTGTGTTCTTCATCTGGCGGTTGTCAGACAAACCTAGAAGAGCAAAAATCAGCTCTGAGCTCATGGTACAACTTATTGGGTTAACAGGGGCTCTTGGCTTGATGTGGACAGAATTCTATGGATTTAGTCTAAACATGTAGGCTTACTGCACCTAGTTCATTAATAAATATACTGGTGCTGATGTGAGAACACCCTCTTGGCTGGGGAAAATTTAAGAGGAGACCTCGAGAAATAGAAAGGTAAGTTTTGCTCTTTTATAGAATGCAAATCTAAAAATATCTGAAAATGTTACATTGAGGAGACAATGAAATAACTGTTAATGATAGCTTTCTACTACTTCTTCCAACTACTTTGAAATCAGGACAGTTGGTACTTCTGTTGGGTGTCTCTCAGACCTCTTTTATCTCCAGTGGCCAGCATCTAGATTCTGCATGCATTAACCAGATAGGGTTTTTAATTATATATCATCTTAGCATTGTGAGTGTGAGTGTATGAGTGTAAATGAAGTGTGTGTTTGGGAATGCTATATATTATGTGGGTCCAGAAGACAACTTTGTGGAATTTCTTTTCTCCTTCATCGTTTATATGAAATCTGGAAATCAAAAACAGGTCATGTTGGGTAAATTTTTGGTTTCTTTTTTCTGCTTTGGTTAATTATATTTTCTTTTTCTTTAATGTCTATCTATCTGCCTGTATATATGTGCACCACTTCCATGCCTGAGGACATCAGCAGTTAGCAGAGAGCATTTGATGTCCTGAAACTGAAGTAACAAATGGCTGTGACTATCTGATCTAGGCTCTATAAACTGAACCTGGGTCTTCTGGAAGAGTAGCAAACATTTCTGACTATGTCCAAGCTCTCCAGCCCCCCCACCAAAGTATTCCTTTTTATATACAATGATGACTTATTTAAAAAGTTAAAGAAACTGATAGTGTTAATTTTAAAAGTAGCCACTACAGCTGCTACAATTTCTGTGTGCCTTTTCCACTGTGGTGGAATGATCCCCTTGAACTATAAGCCAGGATCTTACCAAGTTTTCAGTCAGGTATGTTGGCAGCAACAGGAAAGCAGCTAATACAGAACGGTCCAGTCATCGCCTCTGCCCATTTGGAAGACCTTTAAATTGCTGTTCTCTCTTTCTCCACCACCCAAGAAAGAAACAACCCAACCACTCCCAGACCTTCTCACTGGCTCTGACTAGGAATGCCAATATCCACCCCTACACCATGATCATCACTTTGAAGGCTGTTCTCTGTAACCTAAGTAATTTTCAGCCTCTTCCATATTGAATCTGGAAGACAGTCAGTGGAGACAGTGACTCACACATTGTGTGAGTCTATAGTAGGTGCCTACAGTAGGTGAATCCACATTGCCTCCACAAGAAGCAGCTCAGCTTTCCTTTGGTTCATGCCATGCAATCAGAACCAAACTAAACGTTTAAATGTTTTTACATTGTGTGACTGAACTTGTACACGGTAGCCAGAAAAATACTGCAAGACACCTCCATTCTTTTCACAGAGATGTAGAATACTCACAAGTGCTATTCATAAGAAACAGACTACAGAATTCCCATAGAATCAGTAGTGCTGCCTGACTTTTCTGCTTTATTCTCTATCACATGTCAACAGTCATGTCCTTCTACTGAAGCCTCTTACTGCTTCTCTGCACTTTTAAAGAGAAGTTGAACTTTTATATGGCTGGCATTATTTGAAGACTGAGGAACTTTTAACACTGTCACCACTATTTTATATCACTATTTTATATCACATCTTATGATCTTGGAGAAAAACAGGCAAGACTATGATTCAACGGTGGCAGGCTTCTGTGACAAGGCTGATGTGCATGCTTATGGGCCAAGGGGAGAATAGGGTGCTTTGGATCACAAACGTCCCTCAAAGCTCATGAATGTGTTGATTCCATAGGTGGTGATCATGTGTGGGGGAGGTTGTAGAACTTGTAAGACTTGAAGCCTTACTTGGAGACGTACATCCTTACACGTGGGCTGTGCAAGTTTGTAGCCTCATCCCACTTCCACCTGATGTGTTCTGCTTGCTGGATGTAGTTGAAACTGGGATCTCTTGGCTTCTTTCTCTGTCCTACCTATTCCAAGCCTCTCCCAAAATAGACTGCATCATTGGAACATAAGCCCGAAAGAAAGGGTTTTTTTCTTCCACTTTGATTCTGGTATTTTATTATAGTAACAACAAAGAACCAATGCATAAATTAGCACCAGAAAGTTGGGCATTGGTGTGACAGACCTGACCACATTCCTGGATGGAGGATTATGGAAATGTAGAACTTTGACACAGAAGATCCACTGACTGTTAAAATGTAATAAGCTTATGAGCAGGATGTTGGAAAATAATGCTACAAGACAGACAAGCAAGGAAAGCTTGGTTTGTGGGGTTTCAGAGAGCAGCAAAGTCTCCTTGGAGCTACTTGAGTGAAGTTTGGGTTAGGAATCTGTGAAGAGAACCCTGTGCTCTACTGGGATAATAATGGCTCTTGGGTAGCCACGGCTGGGAATTCAGATGACTTGGGAACCAGCATGGTCCCTAAGGGGAAATCTTCCAAGAAGGATGTCCTTGGAAGTCAGCACACAGAGGCTGTGTCTCACAGAGGGCAAAGATGAATCTCAAGTTGACACTCAGACTTGGTGATGTGTCAGTTTTCTATGTGCTTTTTGGTGTGGTGGCATAAAAGCTAGAGGACTGGAGGGGACATGGAAAGAAGCTGAGGTATGGCACCATGTGAATGGGTCAGAGTCCCTAGAGAGTCTAAGCAAGGCCATTGGTGAAAAGCCAAGCTCAGTTGCAGGGAGACCTCTGCATGTTGGAGATGACAGGATACAGAAAGCAGTGAACTGGGAGTGGAGCTGACGTGACCCTCCAGCAGGAGGCGTGTGTGCTGTGGGTGGTTGTCTGGGAAGCGCAGCTCTGCAAGTGTTTAAATGCAGATGATGAGAACCTCCTAGATGTTAGACAGGGAGCTTCTTGGACGATTGTGTTGTTGTTTTTGTTTTCTTTTCCTTTCTTTTCACTACAGCCTTCTTATTGCTTCTGTGAACAAAATGTAACTTGTTTAAACTTGTTTTTTGAAGGAAACTACAGTTAAGAGATTGGACTTGAACTTAAACTTCTAATGCTTGTCATTATTTGAGGACTTTGAACATTGTACACTATTTTATATGAACATGAGATCTTGAAGAAAGCCAGGCAAGGCTATGATTTAACACTGGCATGCTTGTGTGCACAATTACATGTCAAGTTGACAAGACTGAATAGTGCTATTTAACCATCAGCTACTTCTACACCTAGGAAGACAATCAAAACTGGGCAATTGTTCCATTAGATTGGCCTGTGAAAATAACTGTGGGTATGCACCTGTCTGCTAATTGACACAGGAGGACACAGACCACTATGGGTGGTGTTATCCCTTAAGCCGATGGGGTTGTCTTGTGTAAGAACAGTGACTGATCAAACCAGAGAGAGCAAATCAGTAAGCAGCATTCCTTCATCATCTCTGCTTATGTTGCTGCCTCCCGCTTGCTGTCTTGAGTCCCTGCCTTCACTTTCCTTGATGGTGGACTGTAACTCAGAGATGAAATGAGCCTTTTCCTCCCAAAGTTACTTTTTGCACAATACACTTATCATACTAGCAAAAGCAAATTATAACATGTGCCTTTGACAAGATGTACAACACAGAAAATAACGAAAATAATTCATGAAAGCACCAGCAAGACAGCAATATGGGAAGGAAACCACTTTGGTTTGACCATTAGATGACAGTAACAAACTACATTAACCACCAGACCAGATGACATGGCCATTTCTTTGTCTAAGGAGTACATTTTCTTCTCACAAATAGTGAAAGAATAAGAAAGAATAATAAAATGTCTGTTCATAACATTGAGAAGAGCATAATGATTTACTCACACAACCTCATCGGTCCTTCTGCCTATTTGAAAGACCCTTAAATTGACTATCAACCATGGAGAAAGAATAACATGACTGTTCCTAGACCATCTCATATGACCAGGAATGTCATTACCTACCATTAGAAAATTCCTTCAATTCCCTGTTGGCACTAGGTGATATACCAGTGATGCTGGTGGGATAATGTCTGCCACCCGAAGCATCAGTATCTAGAAGAAAGTAAGTGGAGAGAGTCACTCACATATTGGTACCTGTAGTGGGTTAAACATGCATTGAAAAAGAACAATCTCAACTTTCCTTTTGGTCTCATCATTCAGTGAGGACCACAATAGAAGTTTAAATGTGTTTTTAAGTCCCATGTTTATACTCATCCTTATAGGTTATGGAAATTAACACTTCCCATATCAAAAGAACTTTGAAGATATCTTCATCTTATTCACAGAGAAGATACCATAAAATATACAAGTTTTATTAACACAAAATGTAAACAATGGGTTACCATAATACCATCAGTAGAATAATGGGACTTTTATGCCTCCTTCAATGTCACTTGGCACTGGCATCGCAAAAATGTCATGACATTTGTTAAATACAAAAAAAACAAACAAATCCCAGCACCTCGTTTAGACGGGCTGCATACAGAGAGGGTGTTTGCATGGCCTCAGGCCAGTGGACACTGGTTGCTTGCTCTTCTTTCTTATTAAGTCAGCCTGATGGTTTGCAGATCATGGAGAACATATAGCATCACCTCCAGTGGGCTATATATTACGTGTACAACGTTATATTACATTACTTACATTTCACCAGAAGCTATTGGTGTCATTGTAACCAAACTGCCTGACAGAAGTAAAACTTAAGATAGGGAGGGATGGTCTATTTTTGAATCCCTAACACAAAATATGAGTTTGCAACAGAAGCAATCTAGAGACCTTGTGGGTGTGTGAGCCTCCCTACTCCACCACCCTCATGCTTCCTTTCAGTGGTTTGTAATTGCCAAGTCCATGGACATGGGACCACTTCTCCATGTCTACCACAATAACTCAGATGACAAGTCATGCTAACCCAGTTGTCACTTGGTGTTGGCAGGGAAGTGACACTATCTTTCAACTGATCAACTCAGTTTATTGAAAGTAAATCAACCCTCAACATAAACTGACAGGACAAGATGCCTCGATCACTGTGGCTCAACACACCTGAGTATGTGCATCCCACTTTTCAATGACCATTACCATCAGCAACAATCTCTATATCCAGGCCAGGCCTGCCTCTAGCAAGGACGGTGGCTGCACTAGCCCTGAGAGAGCACCTGCCCTGGTCACTCCTTCCTCAGTGAAATCCAGTCTCTACTATGCAAGCTGTCTTTACATTCACTGGCTACCCAGGGACAGAATACATGGTCCTGTTTCCCCTGATTGCAAACCCTCCTTAGCACATGCCTGGACATGCAGACACACCTTGGTCTGACAAGCAGCCACATCTTCAATGCTCCGTACACACACCCAATGGATGGGTTCCCTGAGGTCTTATTTACTACTCAACACAGAGACTGACTTCCAGTGAGGAAATACTTTGAAGCAGAGTCTAGCTCATCTTCAAATGTGGCCTGTTGAAAGAATGTTTGCGACTAGATCTATAACAGTATTGACTGGAATTGGGCCCTAAACTGTGTGTTGCTTTGAGCTCATGATGACAAGCTAAAGCTAGTCGCCAGTTCTTACTGTGATCTGTTATGTCTAGATGAAATTCAGTTGGGACACACATGCAGTTTGTCTTTCTTTGCTGGATCTTCCATAGTTACAATCAATGCTCTCACTAGGCAGGGCAGCTCATTCTTTCCCTGTTTGTCACTTTTGTTTCCTGTTTTGTTATTGTTGTTAGGCATGGGCTCATTGTATAGCCCAGGATGAGCAGAAAGTGTCAGACTGGAAATGACCGTGGACTCCCAATCCCCTGCTTCTACCTCTAGGGTGCTGAGATCACAGGCTTGAATGTTACCACTCAGGTTGGTGTGACACTGAAGATCCAGTTGAGGGCCTCCTGCATCACAGGTAGGCACTTAACTATGGGAGCTATTTTCCAGCATCTGTGGGCTCTCTCTGTCTCTCACACTTGTGCAAGTCTGCACCCAAGCACATGGATGCTAAAGTGGGTTTATGTTGTTCCTTTGTATCTCTGCAGATGTGACTTGTACCAGGTCCATCTAGGGGCTGGAACTCATCCACAGTGACTACTGGTGTCCTGATAAGGTAGTAAGTGGAAGCTTGATCTCATACACTGATACTGGACCCATGTTTGTGTACACAATGGTGATCTTCACCTCTGTAAGTGACAACTCAGTCACTTACCTCTGTATCTTGGTCGATTCTTCTCTGGAGCACTACGCAAAGAAATAGAGCCAGCCTGCGAGGCTGTGATGAGGGCTAAACTAAATGTAGGCAAAGTGTGCACTTTATTTTCATTGAGAAAACTGATGTTAGAAATTGGGCTTAGGGGCTGGAGAGATGGCTCGGGCGCTAAGAGCACTGACTGCTTTTTCAGAGGTACAGAGTTCAATTCCCAGCAACCACATGGTGGTTCAAAACCATCTGTAATGGGATCTGATGCCCTCCTCTGGTGTGTCTGAAGACAGCTACAATTTACTCGTTAACATGAAATGAATAAATAAGCCTTTAAAAAATGAAAAGAAATTGAGTTTAAATAATTGGGTTTCCTATCTGGTAGAAATACAGATATCAGTTTGTAGGTTAGTTGGGGGAAGTTGGTGTCGTTTTTTTCTTTAAATAAAAGTCTCAATACTCATTGCCAGCAGGTGGTAGAAACTGTACACCTTACAAAGATGGGCAGTACTTCTACCACTCTTATCTAAGATAGGTCTTAAGAAAGTACCTCCTCAATACATACCATAGTGTTTTTTCTTTGGCTCCACCTACAATTAAGAAGAAACAAACACTCTTAGTCCAGAACATGGTGAGTTCTACTTGTACAGGTTTTTTTCTCTCTTCATACTTAGGTCATGGTAAGTAGAATGGAAAAGAATGGTCAAATCAAAGCCTCTGTATTATTCATACAATTTTGTTGTGAAAACACCTGATCCTGGATACTTTGTGAAAGAACTATTTTTCCCATGTTTGCTAATTCAGCCCAAATAAGAACTCACTGTCATCCTGTAAGAAGTCCGGATGCTACACTGACACATGGCAAAGAAACTGTATAACAACCTGCTCTTAGGAGTCCCCTTTAAGAAGTTCCCCCAGGGCCGATGATCTGTGCACCCCCTGGCTGTGAAGAAAGAGGCTACTCTGCTGTGAGTTGGATGACTGCAGAGGCACAGTTGAGAGGAAGGGACCTGGGAGCTTCTCTGACAACCCCTGCTCTCACCCCTACCTCCACCCTCTGCCAAAACCTAACAGCCAAGACAGGAAGTGACCAAAGATCTCTTTTTAAAAGTGTGCTGGGATGCTGAAGCAGAGCTGTTCACACTGGATGGTTTCCTATGGAGTAGGGGAGGACTCAGTACTACTTAAGGGGCACTCCAGGAGAGTTTGGCCAGGCTCCACTGAGTATATAAATAACACAAACTGGACTTGCTTTTTTATTTTTTTCTACTGGTTTTCTTTAGGGGGTGGCATGGAAGGACTGGGAAGTGAGTGTGATCAGGGTGCATGATGTGAAAGTCTAAGAGAATCAAAAAACTCTGTTACATTAAAAAGGGTGGGGTTGCATTCATGTCCCAATTAATCATACTAAATTTCATGTTTTAAAAGGTCTGGTGACCTCAATGTTCCTATAATTGACATAAGAAACTTCTGGAACAGCAATTCTTCAGAAACCTGCTCATATCATCTAAATCACAGAACCTTGCAAGAGAGAGCAGAGACAACACTTACAGAAAATACAAACTTTTCATAAATGATGAGTCAGCTACCTTTGAAAATATTTATTTGCTGTGTATATGTGCTTAAGTGTGCACTTGCCTTAGGGTTTTCTTGCAGTGAAGAGACACCATGAACAAGGCAACTCTTTTTTTGTTACAAGAGCACAAGTCTACTTTATTTATTTACTCTCCATTAGTTTAAATCTCAGATGGGTACAGCATCACACACATTCTGAGTCCAATGGCCTTTGCACGAATGTTGCTTCAGAATTTGGCACGAGCCATACCACTGTTTCTGTGGGCCTGAGTTACTTTTCCCCAGATCACCCTGGTTTTGTTTGGTTTGCTTTCAGGTGTTACTGTATTGGTTTTTGCTTTGTACACATAAGCACATCTCTTGCCTCAGTAGAACTCAGTTTCATCTTGGGCATAAACACCTTCCATCTTAAGAAGAGCTGTGTGTTCTTTTGGTTCTGGAGACCTCAATTGTGGCCAGCAAAAATGGCCTTGCACCACAACCTTCAGACACACTTGCTGTGTTTTAGAAGTCCTGTTCCCAGCAGGCCTCCACAGGCTCCAAGATGGCAGAAAGAGCAACCAAGGTAACTCTTATAATGACAACATTTAACAGGGGCTGGCTTACACTTTCAGAGGTTCCATCTATTATCATCGGGGTTGGAAGCATGGCAGCATCCAGGCAGACGTGGTGCTGTACAAACCCAGAGTTCTACATCTCGATCTGAAGACAGCCAAAAAAGTGTGTCTTCCACAGGCGGCCAAGAGGAGGCTCTCTTCCACACTGGGCAGAACTTGAGAAGTAGGAGACCTCAAAGCCTGCCTACACAGAGACACACTTCCTCCAACAAGACCACACCCATTTCAACAAGGCCACACCTCCTAAGAGTGCCACTTCCTTTGGGCTAAGCAGATTCAAACCACCACAGTACCACATGTGTGCAGGAGTCCACAGAGGCCAGAGAAGGATGTCAAGTCCTCTAGTACTGGAGGTATAGATGGTTGTGAACAGATGGTTATAAAGGCTTTATGCCATCAGACAGTGTAGCATCTGGAACCCTTGACAGAGTGATAGGATGAGCTGATTTGAGCTGAGTCAGGGAAAATGTGAGACCACCAACGGGATCAAACCTGAGTCCTTTGGAAGAGCAGCAAGTGCTCAAAAGTGCTGAATCATTGCTCCAGCTTCACCTATTATCTTGTGAGTAAAAGTTAGACAACTTTAACTATAAAGAGGAATACCTTCAGAAGAAAAGGCCTCTTAAAACATACCCACAGGGATCAAGTCAGGGGATAACTTGGTGTGATTTCTTTTCATTCACTTCCTAAGTAAACACTGTGATGCATGTGTGTGTATGATTATTTTTATTATTCCAATATGGTATCTCCTAAAAACAGAAGGACTGTGAAATCGCTTGGAAATTCCTTGAAGAATGTGCAGGCCAACTTACCTTAACTGGCTCTGCCAAATCTTCTCTTTTAACAGTTTCTTCCTGGGGAGGTATCTCCTGTCTTACAGGTACTACCTGTATGTCATCTGGGGAAAAAATAGAACACAAAAGAACATCTCAAGGAACAATTTGTAATTTCCCAGAGATCTTTCCTTCATATGGACAAAGATCTATGGATTTAGTCTACATGGCTGAACTGAATGGATGTAGTGTATTAAAAAGCATGATCTAACTACTGCTAGACCATCCCTTCTGATGGGAAAGTTGGAGAATGGAGGAGAGACAAGAGTTTTGGCCTCTCTCAGGAATGAGAGTAATCTCTAAGGAAATGTGCGCCAACCCATGTTGGACGGGCTGAGAACTAAAATGAATCTTAAGGTAACATAGGACCTATAACATGTCTTCAGGCCATTGTGAAGCCCAGGAAGATTGACACTTTCTAAGGAATCTCTCGAACCTATGTCAATGCCTACAACCTGAAATATGCAGAATTTTCATTTGTCATTAAGCAAATTGAAATTTAAACTCAGTAGTCTACACAGTATACTAGGGAACTAGGTTTGATAGCAGGTACACAATGTAATTATATTCACCCACTCATCCTTTCAAAACCAATAAGATGCTGAACAGAAGAAGATGCTGATGGTGGTACACTGTCTAAGAAGTGAAACACACACATGTAGTTCTATTGATCTTCCTTCCATTTGTCTTCATGGTGTGGTATGGCTGCACAGATACAGATCAAAATATGGGAAGTGCACATTCCTATGAACTGTCACATAAATAGAAAACACATGCCCGTAATTTTCTGAATAAAATACACCTTTCAGGAAAAAGAAGAGAATGTGTGTTTAAACACACACACACACACACACACACACACACACACTTATTATATAAAATGCCTTAAAACAACTCCAACATTTTTTACTCATTCCAATTTCCTGAGATTACTAATTTAAATATATGTAGCCTAAATCTTATCAAAATAATCAAGAGTTATTTACACCGTGGATCACCTAGTAAGAAAAGACTAGCAACATACACTACAATAGGAATTTATGCACACATATGTATACACAGACACTGGTTCATATTGGTTGTCAACTTGACTATACCCCAAGCTGCTGGGCATTCATTCCTGTGAGGGATTTTCTTGATTCGATTGTTAGAATCAGAAAGCTCCGCCCTATGTCTGGGCTGTACCTTCTGATGCAGCCCAGGTAAAAGGACATGGCATTATGAAAGTTTGCTTTGTGCTTCTTTGCCCTCACTCTCCCTGGCAAGACCATCATCCCTGTTGCTGCAGTGCTCCTTCACTGGGGTTAGAACCAACTTCTTTGGGACTTCAGTGTAGACTGAAGATTAGGAAACCTCCAGGACTCCAGTGTAGACTGAAGCTGCTGAGACAACTAGCCTTTAGATCAAACCACTACTAGGTTTTCAGTCTCTCAAGCATGAGACAGCCTTTTCTGAACTAATTAGACAGTAGTATTCCAAAAGCCAATCTTATGAATCCCTGTTTAAAATGTGTGTGTGTGTGTGTCTGTGTGTCTGTGTGTGTGTGTGCGCGCGCGGGTGCGCCTGTGTTCATTCTATCAATTCTGTTTCCTTAGAGACCATGAATAAAACATATATTGAAAGGTAAAGTCAAATTGCTTTACAGGACAATCAAATAAATATATTTTACAGAAAGTAAAATATTAACCAGTCCAGTTGAAGGACAACATTCAATGGTGAATATCTTACCTTGACGGGAGCAAAAACTTCCCATTTTAAACTTTACCACAAATAAAAGAGCACGTTCTAGTATCGATGTTGCTTGTTCAGCAGTCTCTACTAGACTGAGACTCATACCTGAGACATGAGGACATGTACTCACATAACTATGACAACACTGTGTCACAGAACTGAGGTCACAATCCATACTGCAACAGCTATCAGCTGCTAGTGTGGCAAGTGTGCTAGTACAAGTTCAAGACCACACTGATGACTAGGTTAGTGGGTTGGCAAGATGCTGGAGTGCTTGGAGTGTCACACAAGCCTGATGACCTGAGTTTAATTATCAGAACCCATGGTGAAATTCTCAAAGGCTGTCTTCTAGGATTCTATGTACTTTATGTATCGATGTCCATCCATAAACCTTCAATTCACCTGGACTAAATACATACATACATAAGCACCAAAAACTAATACTCTTTTTAAAAACAAAGAGGTTATTGTACATGTTATCTGTAGTGGCTCGAGTTCTCATGCTAATTTTGTTACCCCCAAACCTACTTGGAATGTCCTGCATGTAGGGTAAAGGGAGCCTATTCCCAGTTGGTTCTGACAGGGAAATAAAGTTGCCAGTGGCCAATGGCTGGGCAGGGAGACAGAGGCAGGACATTTAGGATTCCCAGGCAAGAAACACAGGAGAGTCATGACAAGGGGCTAGGAGACAAACCTCACCAAGGGGATAGAAGACAGACCAGACAGGAAAATTCAGGAATGTAGGTGCAAGGCGAAAGTGGCCCTGGGGGCCTGGAGGGGTGGGACCCAGCAGAGTCTAGGGCAGCAAAGATAAAATACAGATTTAGTAAGTATTAATTCAGAGTTATTTGAGGTGAGAGTGTGTTAGCCATGTGCAGCCAAGGTCAGTGTTTACATACATGGTCCATATTATCACAGAAGGTCATGTGGATGTCTATGGTCTGTGCTGAAGCCTGAAACTATGTTGATGTCCATGGGCTGGGCTGACCCAGAGGGCCATGTGAGTGGCCTGCACTGCTGCCTGAGGTCATCTTGATGTCCTTCTCCTGTGCTGCCGCTGAGGGCTGTCATGGTCTATGGCTTGTGCAGAGGAAACCATGCTGAGATCAGTGGCTTGTCCATGGTACATGCTGTCACCAGAAACCCCATGTAAGTTCGTGATCCACGTTCCTGCTAACTATAAAGGGCAAGGAAGCTACTTTTCCATGGCATTGACACAGAAAAAGACACAGAAAGTTTCTGGGACAACTCTGACCCCTGCACCTGATAAGTAACAGCCTAGACAGAAAGCCATTAAAGAGAACTTTTTACACTTGTGATAAGAATGCTGAAGTGTAGCTCTCCAGAACTGTTGATGGCTTCTGGCTGGGGTCTGGGAGGGAAGGGCTCAGTTTTCCTTAAGGAGCTGGATGCCTTAAGTTTGGCTATGCTCCAGTGAGTACATGGGCAACACAAATTGGACTTTTTTTTCTATGCAGTCTGGCTAAGCTTTGGACTTAGTAGAACTTCTTTATAGAACCATCAGGTGGCACCGGTCAGCATCAAGGCTGTGCAGGGATACTAAAGTCAGACATAGCTTCTCCCAACCCCAGCACTGCCTTACAAACCTGCACTCATTCCTTAACTCTAAGAGCTGTGTTCTCATCTGTAGAAATGGGGTACACGGGGCCTCAGCAGATGGTCCAGTCAGTAAAGTGCTACCCAGACAAGTATGAGGATCTATGTTTGATATCCAGAATCTTTGTTTACAAAAAATGGCCTATGCATGGTGGAATGTGCTTCTAACTCTAGTGTGGAGACAGGTGGATTTCTGGGGTTTGTAGGCCAGCCTAATTGGTGAGCCCCAAGTTCTAATGAGAGAGTCTGTCTCAAATAACAAAGCAGACAGCTTCTGAGGAGTAACATTTGAGTGCACCTGCGTACACATGCACATGCTCACACACCCCTGAATACACATGTGCACACACAACCCTGCATACACATGTGCACACACACCTGCATACACATGCACACACATACACACACACCTGCATACACATGCACACACACATACCTGGATACACATACACATCTGCATATACATGCACATAACACACCTACCTACACACACACACACACACACACACACACACACACACACCTGCATATCCGTAGCCAGGAAGCAGAGAGAGATGACCGCTGGTGCTCAGCTTGCCTTCGCCTTCTTCTTATTTAGTCCAAGATCCTACTGCATCACTGTAGCACAGGCACTTGCAGAGAGTCTTCCACCTCAGTTAATCCAGTCTAGAAACTCCCTCACAGATGTGCCCAGTGGCTTGTCCCTGGGTGCTTCTGGACCCTGTCAAGTTGACAATACTATCACACAGGGCTTTCTGGGACCAGGGATTCAGTATGTAGTGCCCCTGAGTCATCCTTAGTCATCCTGCACACCACTGCCATTCCCAGGAGACCAGGCTGGAGACTAGGATGAAGCTCCCAGTAGGGTTTCCAGATGGAAGGCTTCCCTGAACTTCTCCCTAGAACCTAACCCACTGACCTGCAGCTGTGTACCAGTCCCACAAGATATGGAACTGGGATAAGAAGACCTAGAAGAGAGAATGGGGGAAAACAGGTGAACGCAAAGTATGATGATTTGTCTATAGTCTGATCAAATTGTAATTTTTACTTGTTGTCACAGGGGTTATAAACACATAAAGACAGGGTGTGGGGAAGGGGATGACCCAGGAGCATAGCTGTTCTCAGGGGGAGTACAGATATCTTCCAGAACAGGGTAGCAGCTGGGTGAAGGTTCAGGGAACAGGTCACTATGACTGTCTACGAATCACTTGTCCTGATCTAAGTTGGCACTAGCCACCAAGGCTACCTATCCACAAGTTCTATGACTAGCCAGGCTGGTAAATTTCCACCAAGGCAACTTGTTTACAAGATCTTATAGCCATCTGTTCAGTGTTTTCCCACAGAGACCAAGACTTTGTGTTAGCAGTTGACTTAGGCCTATTGCTGATTTTAGGCCTTCACTGTATAAGCAAGGCTGCCCCTGACAGAGCTGCCTCCTAGTCTTCCTGATTGGCCTCAGTTCACATGGTGGGGTGGGAGAGCTGACATCACCCACAGTTGTCCCCTAGATGGGTTGGGTGGGGTGAGGAGGTGGAGGGAGCACAGCTGTGGGTGGGGTGAAATGGAGGCCACACTGTTGACTTTTTTCACATGTGCCCACTGCCAGGATTCCCAAATGACCTCTCTTTGGGGGAGGAGTAGTGAGCAAGGACACAGGACCTAGGCTGGTAGTAGTCCTAGCTTCTGCTTGGCTGTCCTATGGAGTCTAGGTGTCCTGAGCACAGGGAGGGGCATATGAGAGTGGAGCTGCTGCCTTACAGCAAGGCTGTAAGTGACCTCAGTGACAGCAGAGGTGCTGACACATTCTGACAATCCCAGATCGGGGAAGCTGAGGCAGGAGCATAGTGAGCAAGAGGTCAGCCTAATTACACAGTCAGACACAAACTGGATTAATCAGTTAAAGCGGAGGAGCTGAGGATGGTAATGGTGCCTTTGGTGATGTACTTGTCTTGTTCAAACATCTGTGTTCAGATCCCAGGCAGCCATGTGAAGTCCAGGTGTGGCAGCTTGTAAATGAAGCTCCCCAAGGGTAGAGCTTATGCCTGCCTTTTCCTCTGCAGCAGCCTGGGATTTGGGCAAAGCCTGCCTATGGAGGCGTTTCCAACCTGTGGAAGCTACTCATGGAGCCACCCATGAGTGAGTGGGTGTGGGGTGTCTCCTCTGAAGGTTTCCCTTCGGTGAAACACTTTAGTCTGCAATGGAGTTGGTGCTGTTCAGTGGCTGAGTTGGGAAAAGGTGAACTCCTCATCACTGAAGATAAAGAAATGGGAGGGCAGAGCTAGGGAGACAGCTCAGGAGGAAAGTGTGTGGCACACAAGCCTGAGGAACTGGATTGCCAGCACCCATGTAAAATCTGGGTCTGGTGATACATGCTTGTGATCCCAGTGCTGGGGACTGGAGACAGAGGGATGTGTATTGCTCGCTGGAAAGTCAGCCCAGATATATTGGTGAGTTTCAGGTTCCACAGGAAATCTTGATTCAAAAAATAGGTGGAGGGCCTGGAGAGATGGCTCAGTGGTTAGCAGCACTGACTGCTCTTCCAGAGGTCCTCAGTTCAATTCCCAGCAACCACATGGTAGCTCACAACTATCTGTAATGAGATCTGATGCCCTCTTCAGGTGAATCTGAAGACAGTGACAGTGTACTCACATGCATACAATAACTAAATCTTAGAAAAATACTAGGTGGAGAGTCACTAAGAAAGATACCCAACACAAAGATGTATAACACATATACGCATGAAGATATATACCCACACATATACCCACAAAGATGCATAAGACACACAAATGAAGGTGTATAACACACAGATAAAGATGTATAGCATACATACACATGAAGATGTATAATACACATGTGAAAATGTAAACACACATGAAGATGTATAACATATATCCACACATGAAGGTGTAAAGCAGATATATGAAGACACATAACACATACAAAGATGTATAAGACACACACATGAAGGTATATAAAACACACATTAAAATGTATGACTACACACATAATAAAAAGAAAAGAGGAGAGAAGTTGAGAGTCTCTTGGTGAAGGTGTTAGAGCTGGCACCCTTAACAGTGAGTTCTGGTTGAATTGGACCACACCATGAGACCTTCTGACTCAGTGCAAATGGCAGGCTGAATTGCCCACTTTGCTTCCCAGCCACTGGCAGCCCTCAGACACACCTGGCCCAGTAGTGCACACTCAAGTGAAGGTCACTGTTATGCATGCTGTGTCACATACCCTACCCAGAAAGGACAGCATCTGAGTACACAGCCACAGACACTCCACCCTGTCCCTACAGCCACCCAGTGGCCACCAATGCCATCACTAATCTCCTGAGCACCAGAGGCCAGCCAAGCTTTGGGATTTGTCCTCTGTCATCACCTCATGTCATTCTTGTTCCTAAGAGGACAGAACCTCTGTCCCCAAGCAAAGATTCAAAAGTAAGATGTACAAGCCAGGAGCTTCCTAATCTCAGGCTGTGGAGTGGGGCTGAAGGGGAGCTCTTCTTCACTCCATGGCTTAAACTAACTGGCATGACCCACACACGTGAGCTCCATCCTTTTGGGGACTCAGTTTGGTAGAATGGGGTCAGAATTTTTCAAATGTCAGTATGTGAATGGCATTAGTCACCAAGCCTCACCATTTCTACCAATTCAAATGACATTTTGTTTGGACACTGTGGTGTGTGTGTGTGTGTGTGTGTGTGTGTGTGTGTGTGTGTGTCTGTATGTATGTATGTATGTGTGTGTATGTGTGTGTGTGTATGTGTGTGTATGTGTGTCTGTCTGTCTGTCTAGTGTATGTATATCTGTGTGTGTATCTGTGTGTATGTGTGTATCTGTGTGTTTGAAATCCAGAAGTCAATTTCAGACATCTTCCTCAGTAGCTACCTTGAGACTAGGCCTCTCAATGGAACTCACTGTGTGACTGGGCTGGCTGGCCACTGAGCCCCAGGAACCCTTCTGTCCCCCTGTCCTCAGTGCTGGGACTACTAGGCAATGCCACCATGTCCAGATTTCCCCTTGGGTTCTGGGTCTCCAATTACACTTGAATGGTAAGCACTGTACTCACTAACTCCAAAGTAAATGCCTGAATTAACATTCTGCCCTTCCACTATGTCCCCAGGGCAGGACATACAACTCTTCTTCACATCCTTATTCTATATCCTGAATTGCAAAGTGGCCTCCCAGGGTGGACTCAGCTTCAGGACCAGAAGCCCCACCCCCGCAGCAGGATCATTCTCCTGCTATCTGGAAATTGTGTTCCTCCCAGGGCTTCAGTCTGGTGGAGCCTCCCTTTCTGTTTGGCTACAAAAGCCACTCACAAGAGTGCACCCTCTATTGGAGGGGTGAAGAAACCTCAGCCTTACAGGACTGGGACTGGGACACTCTGTGAAATCAGGCTCTATCAGAAGTCTGATTTGCAAGCTCCCCTTTCAGCATCTGGTGTGAGAAATTGCTCAGGACTTCAAAACAGATCTGCCCTTCCAAAGTGCAGGTATTGGTACTTTACAGGAGACAAGTGAGGCCTAGCTGGTTGGCATTTCTGAAGACACCAACCTGTGTGCTATCCATGACAAATGTGTAACAAGTATGGCAAAAGATATCCAGTTAGCACGCCACATATGCTATGCAGGGAAATATTTCATTCTCAAAGAAAAATTTTTTTCTGTCTTCTTACTGTATCTGTGAATGTAAGATATTTTTTTCCATGGGGTCAAAGGTACTAAGTATATGATTGCCAGTAGATACACAGGGGACAGAATCAGGTATTAGCAGTTTCTCCATGTTCATTTCTGTGTCATTTTTTTTTAATATAAATGCAAGATGTAAGGCATTAATGCAAGCAAAATGTTTCAGTGAACACATTTCAACAGTTCAACTTTATAACAATTATAAATAAAACTGTTAAAATTTTCTGGATAACGCCAGCATTTGGATTTCTTAGAATAAGTAAATTTCTTCTTGGCAGCAACTAAATGGTGTTTGTAGCATTTAATCATACATTCGATTCCATCCATTCACTATACTTTTCTAACTGAGTTGTCCCACATGCAAGTACATGTTTTTAATGTTGTCTGTCTTCTGTGTTGTTCCTCTAAGTTTGCTATTAAAATACATTAAACTATTTTTAAAAAACAGCAAATGAACAATACCACTTTTTAAACTATTTTTGTAACAAATCAATTTTATTTAATATGCCAACATGCTGAAGAATTCTAATTGTGAACTTTCAGTTTAAATCAACTTACTCTCTAAAACTAAATATATCCTTATACATTTTGCTTCATCTCATTTTGTTTAGACACGGCCTTGTTCTATTGGCAAGGCTAGTCTTGAACTCCTAAGGCTAATCCTCATGCCTCCAATCTTCCATATTTACATGAAATGAAATGCTATATTCTACACTACATACCATCGTCGTCTTTGTTTTCTAGTGGAACACTCCAGGCTATCAGGTTTCTTGCTGTACGACCCTCTTCAGCAACAATTCTCCTCACTTTGTCATGACTATTGGAGCACTGGAAGGAAGCCTAGATATATTAAAATAAGAATGTTTAAGAGACTATTAGGTATCAATCACCATTTAGCATGTATTTCTTATTCATTCTTCTTCATACATATTCAGAAAGCAAATACTTAAAATATAATTTTAGGGGTTTGGGAGACAGCTCACTGGAATAAAGTACTCGTTGTACAAGCATGAAACAATGAGTTCAAGTCTCCAAAATCCATGTATAAACTGAGTGAGGTGGAACACAACCATAATCCCAGTACAGGAAGGGGGAGACCGGACAACCAGTTGAGTCAGAATAGGAAGTTCCAAGTTTAGTAAGAAACTCTGTCAAAAGATAAGGTGGGGGCAAGCAGATGGCTCAGTGGTAAACACTCCAGGCAACAAGTCTGAAGACGTGAGCATAATCCCCATTACCCACATAGTAAAAAGAATTAGTAGAACCAACTTCCCTCCTTGTCATCTGACATCCATACATGTGCTGTGGCACTTGCATGCATGTGTGCATGTGAAAACACACAAATAAATACATAGTAAATTTAAAAGAAGAAAAGGCTTCAGTGGTGGCTTAACGTATAAAATACTTACTGATGCCAAAAAAGTAGCAAAATTTAAAGACAATATCATATTTTTATGTTCCCTGAAAGAATCCTATGGAGAAAATTTGTCAGCTATATGGGATAAAGGAAATAAACATGCAAGGTAAATCTATAAATATGAGGAACTCAATTTAGATCGCTAGAACCCAGGTTACAAAATGAAAACAAAAACAAGAAAACCTAGGTATGACGAAATACACCAGAATCCCAGCACTGGAAGCAGAAACAGGTAGATCCCAAGGGCTCCAGGCTGACAAGTGAGCTTCAGGTTCAGTGAGAAACACTATCTCATGAACAAGTTGAAAAACAAGAGCATGACACCAAGGTCCACTTCTGTCCTACACACACACACACACACACACACACACACACACACACACACACACACGTGTATTTCCAAATATGCACCATAATATCAATGTAGAGAAAGAAAAGACGACATCCAATATCAAATTCTGGCCTCCACAACATGCACACACAAATCCATCTAAAATTTGGAATGTGGTTCATCTGATATCAAGTCTGTTTTCAGGTTTTAAAACCCTAAAATTAAAACTTTAAATTACATCCAGAACTACTACAGTCTGGGGTTCGAACAGCTACATCAAGCAGCAGAACTGCCACTCTGCACCTATGCCAGCACCACATCTTGCAGATAACAAGTCTACTGGGTGGAGTAACAATTAAAATCCCAACAAAAGAAAGTCCAAAAAATGGGAAAATAGACATAAGACACAAAAGCTAAACTCTCGTGTAGTTTTACCTTAAAGAAAAAAAATGAGATTTTTAAGATAACATGTTTTTATGCTCATGGAAAGAATCTGGTAGAGAAAATGTGTTACATGTGGAAAAGGAATAAACATGCTTGCTAAATCGGTGAGTGACAAAATAGTTTCAGTGCACAAATGAATGAACTTATTATGAATAAAACTATCAAACGACTAGAAAAAAATAATTCCATCTATCTGAATACTCTGCTCATATAATAACCCATGTCTCCTCCCAGAACTCTCAACCTTCGACTTAATGTCTATATTTATATCCCTCACTCTTCTGGCCTTAGCCTGAAAATCCCACAGGCATCTACCTAACTAATTAGAGTTATCACAGGAATTTGTTATAGTATGCTTTCTAGATTTACAAAGTTCTCAAATCTCTTCTTCACTTACTCTCAGGCTTCCCAAGAATGTAACACTGTAAACCAGTATCATTTAGATTACCTAAGTTAAAGTGTGCCACCTAGTGCTACATGGAGATTTTACACAGGCTTGTTCTAATAGTTAATGTTTCAAATAAAAGCAATAAACATCAGCATTAAGTTATATTCAAATCCTGCCTGATGCACTCTAAGAAATCAAATACTCAGAACACAGACCACAGTCTACCTACTTCTGAGGCTCACTCCTCTCTTCAAATCTACCAAAGGAGGGACTTGGGCAAGACTGCATTCCCTCTACCTAAGCCTCTCTTTGAGAAGTTTAAGGCATATATAGAAGTGTCTGAACACACTGGGTTGTAAAAGTGTAAGGGATGAGAACCTGTTTGCTTCCATTCTTAGGACCCCTACATCAATGGCCATCCTGGATTAAACCAGCCCAGGAAGACAGCTCTCATCTGTTTTCCTACCCCACATCCCCCAGGTGTCAGACCAGACCAAGGCAGCAGCAGTCCCTGAAACACCAGTAAGACCGAGGCTAAAAGTGATAGGTGACACAAGTAGAAACTGAGAAGCAAACAACAAGCCAGAGAAAACCTAAAGTTGGTTTTAAAAACAGCTCCATCATAGTGGCTAGTAAGACAGCTCAGTGAATCAAAGCACTTGCTGCCAAGCCCAATGACCCATTCGATCGCCAGGACCCATGTGATGAGAGGAGAGAATCAACTCCTGTATCCTGTTCTCTGATCTCCTCACAAACACACTATGGCACATGTGGACACAGATAAACAAACAAACAAATAAATATGATAAAAATCGATGAACTTACCATCATTCTTTAATTCTCTTCCCCAGCAAGATCATTTACCACAGAATCCCATGAGTTATAATTCCTACAATTAAAACAATTTTATACATACATACATACATATGTATGTAAGTACATACATATATCCGTAGTCATAGCTTTATTAGAAAATCATATACAATCATTAAAAGGTAAAAAATCTCTCATCTTCCAACTTCCTCATTACATTACTTAAATAAATAAATAAAACCACATTTTACTGTCTGCTAAGATACACAGGATACAACAGGCTTTAAATACTCCACACTGAATGTACCTTAATACTCCAAAATATAAAAACAAAATGGGAAAGAAAAAAGGCTAATTTCAGGACAAGCATAGTATCTCCTAATCCAGAGGCATCAGGCTTCCTTTTATTATAATCCTAACCACGAAACACACATACATATTTTACATGCTTGGTTGAAAGTTTATTTTTATTTAATGTGTACAAGAGTGTGCTTGATGTATATATAATATGTGCAAAGCATATGTACTGTAAAGGCCAGAAGAAGGCTCCACACTCTCCTGAAACTAGAATTACAGGGGGATGTAAGCCACCCTGTAGCTACTAGGAACCAAACCTGGAGCAACAGATACTCTTAACTGGTGAGCTGTTCTCTGGCCCCACATGTTATATCTTAATCCAATTCATAATGTTTAACTAAAAGAAAAAGGCCATGAATATTTATCCCTATTGTAAGAAATTCATTTTTGCCTTCTCTATTCTACTTCATTTTTAAATAATGTTCACTCAACTTAATAAAGAAGGTAATGTGTGGCCTCTCCTTAGGAATTTCCATTAAATGGGGGCTGGAGAGAAAGTTCAATTGTTATGGGAACTTGTGGCTTTTCCAGAGGACTCAGGTTCAGGTCCATTCATAATTTCAGATCCAGTGACTCTAACTCTCTCTTCTGATTTCTATGGACACCAGGCACACTCATGGTACATACAAAAACATCCTTCCTGTTAATATAAAACTTTTCTCTCAAAATACAGTTAGAGTGTAACTATACCAATTTATGTCAGTAAGGTGCAAGATAGACCTAATACCCAGTACATCATTTTGTTGACTAAGCAGAACCTCTGTCATCTCTCCTAAATGAAAGACTTAGTTCTGAACCTGGCTTTTTTTTCTTGGCTGTAGAATGAATGTCAGCTGAAAACCATCCTCTCAAATCTTTTCTCTCAAAGTAAATAGCAAGGATTGGCTATGAGACTTTAAGTTTTCAACCCCATCAGAAATCCAGAATGACTGAGTTAACTGAAATTATGGGAAGCACAAAGTATAGCTTCTAAAACATAGCCAATTTATAGAGACCGCTGAACACCTGGACAGTCCCTATACTACAGAACGTTGGAGCATCTGATCTTCAGCCTTCTGGCCCAGGATCATCTGACAGACCTAGTGAAGCAGAATTATTAAGGGCTGATTACTCTGTCTTGGCAGATATATAATCAGTCGACTATTCTGCAAGTGTGTCCTTTTCTGAACAGTGATGTGTCTGTAGATGGAAAGAGGCAATTCTTGCCTAGTGGCTGACTCACCACAATTGGAATAACTCCAAAGATGCTCAATTTCTTCTTAGAATCCAAGACAGGAAGCTTTCAGGAGCAGGCAGGTCTCCAATCAAAATGAACATTAATACAGAAATGTTTGTAATGTAAATTCTGTGGATTTCTGATGTTTTGGAAACCAACTGTTTATGTAAGGCAATCTGGACTGTTGTCTGTTAACTCCTCTCAGCTATTTCTAAAGAAAATATAGAAAACACCCTAACATAAACTCAAAGCCATGAATTTGCTATAGGCCCTTAACTCACAGGATAACCATCTCAAATAAGTTAAAAAAGTAAAAGAAGGACTGGATCTAAACCTTGTATTCCTAAATGTGTTATACAGGCGCAATGCCTATGATAGTAACAATATTCATCTCACTTTTATATTAATAAGAAGCTCATACCAATGAAAACCTTAAATGTGAAATCAAAGTAAATTCTGTACCATTTAAGAAATTATAACTTCATCTTAATAACAATTATACATATTTCTACCAGTAGGTTATGGCTATGCAATATATCCTAGCTCATCCTCCCTGTTCCATCAAAACCACTACTTTTCCCTAAAAAGACAGCCCAATATTAACCACCTCAGTCCCCAAGCCCAGGGAATAGGGGCACTGACTCTTCATTAACTTCTTCAAGCTGATTATGGGTGTTGAGATATTATAAGAGGGGTTGGGGGAAGAGTAAATTGATAAGCCTCTGACACTGTGTCTTCACTACATCCAGCTGGAATTCCAGGACATCAGAAGTTCGAGCAGGTCTGCTCAGCTTTCCTGATGAGTAGATACACCAAGGCTATGTATTCTGCAATATAAAAATTCTCAAAACAAATTTTAGTATCAAGATAATTGTTTGAATTCTGGAGTCTAGTCTTCTGGCGGCCTGTCTCTGTCATGTCTAATCCATATAATTCTGGGAGTTTCTATGTCGGTATGCTCCCACCATCCTCCCATTTTTGCCTTCCTGCTCTCAAATTTCCCAACATCAGGGAATCCAAACTTTCAGTCACCTAGGCCCTCCACTTCCACTGATGCCTAACCCCTTACCCTATTCCCCCACTCCAATTACTATGAGGGTGTGCTCCCACTATCCTCTCATTCCTGCCTCCCTGCTCTTGCAATTCCCCAACACTAGGGAATCCAAACTTCCAGGTACCAAGGCTGTCCACTTCCACTGATGCCTGGCAAGGCCACCCTCAACTACCTATACAGGTGGAGCCATGAGTCCCCCCCCCCCTTTGTGTTCTCAGGCTGGAGATTTTAGAATGGTTACTCCAGCTTGTTTCTTAGAACCATTTGCTTGAAAAATTGTTTTTCAGCCTTTTACTCTAAGGTAGAGTCTGTCTTTGCACTGAGGTGGGTTTCCTGTATGCAGCAAAATGCTGGGTCCCATTTATGTATCCAGCCCATTAGCCTATGTCTTTTAATTGGGGAACTGAGTCCATTGATGTTAAGAGATATTAAGGAGAGGAGATTGTTGCTTCCTGTTATTTTTGTTAACAGTGGAGGCATTGTTTGTGTGATTATCTTCTTTTGGGTTTGTTGGAAGAGGGTTACTTTCTTGCTCTTTCTAGGGTATAATTGCCCTCCTTGTATTGGAGCTTTCCTGCTATTATCCTTTATAATGCTGGGTTTGTGGAAAGATATTGTGTAAATTTGGTTTTGTCATGGAATATCTTGATTTCTCCATCTATGGTAATTGAGAGTTTTGCTGGGTATAGTAGCCTGGGCTGGCATTTGTGTTCTCTTAGAGTTTGTATGACATCTGTCCAGCATCTTCTAGCTTTTATAGTATCTGGTGAGAAGTCTGTTGTAATTCCGATAGGTCTGCCTTTATATGTTACTTGGCCTTTCTCCCTTACTGCATTAAATATTCTTTGTTTTGTGCACTTGGTGTTTGATTATTATGTAATGGAGGTATTTCTTTTCTGGTCTAGTCTATTTGGCATTCTATAGGCTTCTTGTATGTTTATGGGCATCTCTTTCTTTAGATTAGGGAAACTTTCTTCTATAATTTTGTTGAAGATATTTATTGGCCCTTTAAGATGGGAATCCTCACTTTTTTCTATACCAATTATCCTTAGGTTTGGTCTTCTGGTTTTGCATCGTGTCCTGAATTTCCTGGATATTTTGTCTTAAGAACTTTTTGCATTTTGTGTTTTCTTTGACAGTTGTGTTGATGTTTTCTATGGTATCTTCTGCACCTGAGATTCTCTCTTCTATCTCTTGTATTCTGTTGGTGATGCTTGTGTCTGTGACTCCTGATTTCTTTCCTAGGTTTTCTATCTCCAGCGTAGTCTCCCTTTGAGATTTCTTGATTGTTTCTATTTCCATTTTTATGTCCTGGATGGTTTTGTTCAATTTCTTCACCTGTTTAGTTGTGTTCTCTTGTAATTCTTTAAGGGATTTTTGTGTTTCCTCTGTAAGGGCTTCTACCTGTTTACCTGTGTTCTCCTCAAATTCTTTGAGAGTGTTATTTATGTCCTTCTTAAAGTCCTCTATCATCATCATTAGAAGTGATTTTAAGTCTGAATCTTGCTTTCCTGGTGATATGGGGGATTCAGGACTTTCTAGTGTGGGAAAACTAGGTTCTAATGATGCCAAGTACCCTGGGTTACTGATGCTTATGTTCTTGGGCTTGCCTTTTGCCATCTGGATCTCCTTAGTGCTACCTGCCCTGTCCCTGACTGGAGCCTGTCTTTCCTATTATCTTAGTCGTATCAGAAATTTGTGGGGTGGGTGTAACTACTTGGGTAAGCTCTGGGGCCCAAAATCTGATTAGTGCTCAAGTGCAGACAGGATTCTGCCCAGATTAGAGCTCTGGGAGCCCCATTTCCTCTGGGTTTTTAGAGATTGAGGGCAGAGCTGCGGCCCAAGATCTGCTCAGTGCTCTGGCCCAGACCAAAAAAAACCAGTGCTCCGGGCCTGGAGTGACTTCCTGGGACCTTGTGGGTCCCAGTTACTCCCTGTTTGGGGTGGGCCTTGCTGTCTGCTTACCTAAGATACTGCCTGGGTTAGAGTTCCTGGGAGCCCCACTTCTTCTGGGTTCTGTGTGATTGGGGGCAGAGCTGCCTTCTTGGATCTGCTCAGTTCCTGGGCCCAGACCAGAAGGAACCCCAAACCTTACATTTCAAGAAGTCTATTTAGTCAAATTTTCACTCAAAAACATGTAAAACAGAGAAACAAGACTCTGTGTGTGTGTGTGTGTGTGTCTGTGTCTATATGTCTGTGTACATAACACTGTAACAAGTACCAATGAACAAAAGAAAATAGCAACAAAACTAAACATTCTAAGAACCTAGGTCATTTAGCCTCTGTCAAGTGAACATGCTCTTTAAATACACTTCCAGGCTGGGGGTGTGGCCGGATGGGAGAGCACTTGCCTAGTGTGCTTGAGATCCTGGACTCGGGTACCTGCACTATAACAAATATGGTTTTAAAGCAACACCCCAAATACAAACATATGTGCTCTTGCCCCCTCTCACTTTTACACACAGATGCGCACATACACAGGTGCGCACACACACAACTTAAACACAAATGCTCCTAATGATTAAGCAATTATCAAAATGGCACACATGCCTATCAGCTAATTATTAAACACAATGTGATATAACCAAACAATACAATAAATTATTTGACCATAAAGAGGAATTAAGTTCTCATGTTTTAACACAGATGAACTCTGAAAATATTATACATTGTGAAAAAATTAGAAAAGATCACATATTATATGATTTCATTTATATGAATTGTCCAGAATAATTAAATCCATCTAGTTAAGAGGTAGAAGATAGAGAGAAAATGGAAGTTACCTTAAATGAAAACAGGTTATCTTTCAGGGTGGTCAAAATGTCCCAAAATTCACGGTGGTATAGACACACGACTCTGTGAAAACATTACCCATGAGTCTTAAGTACGTGTAGGACATGGCACATGATGTAGGCATGGGGAAACTGCTGTACTTTCTTAGTGCATTGACCATGTTCACAAACCTCCAACTCCACCCCATCTCACTCAGTGAAACCCAGTCTTCACAGTCACCTAGCCCATTCCAGCTCTCTCCCATTCTTTACAGCTCCTTCCCAGTATCCATTCCATCCCAGCCACACTGGCCTCTTTATGTTTCTTAGGACACGGGCCTCAAAGGTTTATGCCTGGGCCTCTCTCTGTCTTTGCCAATCGTGACTTTCTCAGTGAGCCCTATTTAAAACTGCTATCCTCCCAGATAAGCAAGGGCTGTGGAAGCTCATCACCACCAGATCAGCCTATAACAAATGAAAGGGTGATAACCACATGGAAACCAAAACAACCATAGTGATGGTATACAATAACTTTTAACTCTAACAAGAAAGATAAAGTTCAAACAAACACTAAAAATAACTGAAGCTGAGTGAGTGGCACATGTAATTCCAGATCCTCAGGAGACTGAACAAGAAGGATCACTTGAGGCCAGGAGTTCAGTATCAATCTTGACAATAGAGTGAGCTATGTCTCGAAAAAATAAATTAAAAAAATCAGGTAAAAACTCTCAGCATCTCCTCCATCACCATGTCTACCTGTGTCCTGCCATGATGATAAGGTTTATGATGAACTAGAAGCAGTTCCTTGTAGAAACTTTACTTCTGCTGGTTTTAGGATGCAGGTTGTATCCAAATGAGGGAAACCAAAGGACAAAAGCCACATCACACTTTCTCCCACCAACAGAAGTTCCCATGTAACATTTTAAAATGGCTCTTGTATTAAAGATATTTGAATGACAATGGACAGTCTCAAGTCATTTTACTGTGTTCGTTGTAAGTCAATCTGCAAGCATTTTGCAGAAAGTCATGCTTAACAGAAAAAATACCAATACAAAGCACAAACACAGGGCAGGGTGGGACAGTGATGTGCTTATCCATCTTAAATCAGAAATCTACTACAGCACCAGCAAGTGATCTGGCTGAGCAATAATCTCTTTAAGCCCCAGGTTTCCTATTTATGAATGTCCACAGCCTCTCTCTCACTCTTCTCCGATATGATGCTAAAATAAATCTATAAGTTTTAGTACATATGTAGGGAATTATTTTCTGTTGGGAAAGATGATTGTACTGAATTGCTATTCCACAGATAATAATAATGTGGCACAACTGAGAAATACAGTCCAGCAGCAGCAGGAGGCAGCTCACTGGCTAGTGGGACCTCCTCAGAGGCAGCCTCTCCTCAGAGGAAGCCTTTGGGGCAGCAGCAGGAGCGGCTTGGGGGCAATTTTCTGGTTGCTTTCTAAGAAGCCCCAAACTCTCTGGAGTCAGCTCCTGACTCTAACCTGTGTCTTTGAGCAGGACTGCAAACAAGAACAGATTGGAGGCGTTAATAAAGTACAGAGGCAGGACACTGAGGTAAGAGGCTCTCAGGTGAGAGAAGCCTTCGTTTCGCACCTGAGGCCTCAACTAAACATTTGTAAAATGGGAAGGAAAACAATTCTTTCACCTCCTTGTTTCCCTGCGAAAGCTAAAGCTGAATCAGGTTCATGGAAAGTGTGGTAAAGCCCTGGAGGAAACGATGCTGAAAGTGATCAACTGCCAAATGCAAGCAAGCAGCAGCTCCTGAGGCCCCTGCACCCCGCAGTAGAGACCTTCCAGAAGCATGGACTCCACCTTAAAGACAGCCTCCTGCACTGGCCCTGCCCCGGGCCGGGCTCCCATGCCCAGGACCCTCACTCCCTTGGGGCCACCTAGACCCTGCCAACCCCGGTCTCCTTGGTCAACTTTGTGGCTCCCCTCCTCAGGTCACACTGACAGGTGAGGGAGGCGGTGGAAGGGTTTCCCTGCCACCTTGTCCCCTCAGTTCCACAACACAAGTTGACTGCACACCTCTTGAGGCCGTCCGTATCGAGGCCACGTGTGCCTCTAGTGGACACTAACCTTAGAGTAATCTGGGGCGTCTCCCAGTGTCCCGGCAGGAAGGGGCGGAATGACCACGGAGAACCAGGCAGGGCTGATGGCCGGGGCAACCAAGTAATGACCGCCATAATGCCCGCAGAAGCCTTGCCTCACCCCCTAGGCAGTCCATTCCTGCAGTCGCAGCTAGCCTCATTCCTGGCTCTCAAGTAGAAAGTCAAGGTAAAAGTTTAAATGTCAAGAAGGGAAAGTGCATACTTAGTACTCTGAAACAAGATCAGTTAAGGTCCAAAGCAGGTACATGAGGATAATCGTCCACCATGGCAGGGAGGCCTGACAGCAAATAGCCATGGTGTTGAAATGGAAAGCTCATCACATGCTCAACCTCAGTCACTAAGGAGGAAGAGAAAACTAAGAACCTGGGAGAAGAACAACAAAAAGAATGAGTGCTTCTCTGGTAAACAAGTCTCAGGGTCTGTTAACCTTCAAGGATGTGGCTCTGGAATTCTCACTGGAGGAATGAGAATGCCTCAATTTTGCTCAGAGGGCATTGTACATGGATGTGATGTTGGAGAATTACAACCATCTATTGTTTGTGGAAAATCATGCCATATGTGGAAAGTACGGGAAGGACTTGAATCAAAACACACATCACATTGTCTATGAGCATGTGAATATCCAAGAGAAGTCTTTTAAATATAATGAGATTACCAATAGTATTCATAAATTTACCAAAAGTACACCATATAAATCTAACCACAATGGTGCTTCTCTTCAATCCTCAAACCAACAGGGCATAAAACTGAGAACACTAAAGAAGTTTGCAAATATAAACCCTGTGTAAACTGTCTAAATGTGTTCTACCATTAGACTCAATCAAGGAATCCATGAAGAGAAGAAAGAAGATAATAGAAATAGAGAATTTGATAAGGATTTTGTCTCTAAACATAAACTCTTGCTGAAGCAAAACAACAGATGTGCAAACTGTTACAAATGTAGTAAATTTGACAAATGCTTTATGCAGAGAAACAATCCTCAAAGTCAGCAGAGAATTTATTCAGGAAAGAAACCTCACAAATGTAGTGAATGTGACAAATGCTTTACCCAAAACTTCAGTCTTAGTATTCATCAGAGAATTCATACAGGAGAGAAACCTTACAAATGTAGTGAATGTGACAAATGTTTTTCTCGCACACTTAGCCTAAAAGTACATCAGACAATTCATACAGGAGAGAGACCTTACAAATGTGCTGAATGTAACAAATGTTCTACCCACAAAGTTCATCTGAGTGTTCATCAGAGAATTCATACAGGAGAGAAACCTAACAAATTGAGTGAATGTGACAAATGCTTTACCAAAACATTAGTCTGAGAAGGCATCAGAGAATTCATACAGGAGAGAAACCTTACAAATGTAGTGAATATGACAAATGTTTTACCCACACACTTAGCCTAAAAGTACATCAGACAATTCACACAGGAGAGAGACCTTACAAATACAATGCATGTGACAAATGGTTTTTCCCACAAACTTACTCTGAGAAGGGATCAGAGAATTCATACAGAAGACAAACCTTACAAATGCAGTGAATGTGACAAATGATTTACCCAAAATTCAGTCTCAGTATTCTTCAGACAATTCATACATGAGAGAAACCTTACAAATGCAGAGAATGTGATAAGTGTTTTACACACACACTTAGTCTAAAAGTACATCAGAGAATTCATACAGGACAGAAACCTTACAAATGTGCTGAATGTGACAAATTTTTTTTGTTGTTTTGGTTTTCTTGTTTGTTTGTTTGTTTTTCGAGACAGGGTTTCTCTGTGTAGCCCTGGCTGTCCTGGAACTCACTCTGTAGACCAGGCTGGCCTCGAACTCAGAAGTCTGCCTGCCTCTGCCTCCCAAGTGCTGGGATTAAAGGCGTATGCCACCACCGCCCGGCATGTGACAAATTTTTTACCCACAAAGTTAACCTGAGAGTTCATCAGAGAATTCATACAGCTTTCTATTGCTGTACTAAGACAGCAAATTGGGAGAGGGTGCATATTTCAGCTTAAAGCTTACCATCTATCATAAAGGAAAATCAGGGTAAGACTCAAGCTGAACCCAGGAACAAAAGCAGAGGTCACAAAGCAATGCTACTTACTAGTTTGTTCCTGGCTGGCTTACTTGCTTTTTTGTACTACCTAGGACACCTGCCCAAAGGTGACGAGACCACCCACAGGGGGCTGGACCATCTCACATCAATCTTCAGCTAGGAAAATGCCTCAAGGATTTCCCTGTTTTCTCATAGAATCCCTCTTCCCAGATGATTAGTCAACCTGGCCAAAAATAAATGAATAAACAAACAAACCTAACTATTAAGCAAGAGGGAGCCAAAAACACTTGTTTAAAAAAGATACAACACGCAGAAAAAAAACTAAAAAATGCAAAAAGAATTATTCTAACACTAACTTAATTTTTATTGAACAAGTCATTTACAATCTTTCTAATTTTTAATTTATTTTATTCTTCTTTCTGTATGGATGCTTGCCTACAAATATATCTATTCATGACTTGCATATCTAGAGAAGACCAGAAGCACAAGAAGCCAGAAGAGGGTGTTGGATCCCCCAGAACTGGTAATGATCCCCTAGAACTGGGAATGAACCATCATATGGTTGCTGGAAACTGAACCTGGGGCCTCTGGAAAAGGAAATTATACTCTTGGCCCTCTTAGCCTTTTCTCAAGTTCCAGCCATTTCTAATTTATGTCTACAGCTTCAGAAATAACAATTCCACAATACTTCTATTGTACCATTAGAGAAAACTCTTATATAACCTAGCACATGAAAGCAGCGTGTAGTATGTATATGTATGTTGGTATGCATGTGTGTGGATGGCAAAAGTTAATGTGAGATGTTTACTCATTCACTCATTTCCAGTCACTTTTCATTTGCCTGTGTTGAAAGTAAGGGATAACACATGTCTGTGAATGCATGTGCAAATGTGAAGGCCAGAGAGAGACATTGGGTATCTTCCTCAACCTTGTTTGTTTTTGTTGTGTTTTTTAAGACAAGGTGTCTCACTAGATCTGGAGCTCCCTGTTTCACCTGGATGAGCTGATCATCAAGCACTGGGATCTACCTGTCTCTGTCAAAACCACCATCACTCCTCTAGTGGGGCTACAGATGTATACTGCTACCTCTGGCTTTTAAGTGGGTTGTGGGACTCAAACCCCAGTCAAGCGCTTTACCCTCTGAGCCATCTCTCCAGTCCCTCTACCTTTTGGTAGGAAAATGGGGGTACAGGGTCTCTCACTGAATTAAGCTACACTGGCCGGCCAAAGAGCCTCCCAGAGATCCCTCTGCCGCTGCCTCCCAGCACTGGGAATGCAGATGTGCTCCCATGTGCCTGACTTTTACACGAGTGCTGGGGAACTGAACTCAGGTCCTTATGCTTACACTGCATTTTATCTACTGAGAAATCTCCCTAACCCTGACACCAGCAATTTCTAGTGATTCAAGAATATTTACATGTAATTCACAAGGGATTTCTGCTTTTCCTTTAAAAGTGCTTTGGGTTGTAGAGGTTGAGGCAGGAGCCTAAAGAAGAAAAGAAGAATTAGAACTCCACTCCTTATCTTTGAAACATTCCTACATAGGACTCAGGAAGGCAGTAATAAAGTTTCATTATCAGGTCAGCCTTCAGTGATTCTTAAGATCTATGGAGCACAAAGGAAAAGGGAAAAAAATCTGTGTAACACAGTAACACCTTGGGAACCCAGGCACTGAAATGATTTATGAAACATTTATAGAGCAACCCTGGTTTTAACATAAACACATCAGGTATTTAGTCATAGTGCTATGTGCTCAGTGTTTGTGCCACTCTCAAAATTCATGCTGAAATCCTAGCTTTCCAAAGTGATAGTATTAGGTGAATACTTTGGGAGGTAATTAAGAGTAAGGGTCTTCATAAATGGGATTGATGCCCTTTTAAAAGAGTTGAAAGGACAATCCCTATCTCTCCTCATGTGAAGGCATAAAAGGTGTCATCTATAATCAGAAAGCAGGTTATCCCCAAACACAGGATCAGCTACCACCTTCATCTGAACTTCCCCAGCAGAACTGTGAGAAATCAATCCCTACTTTTATACACTTTCCAGTCGAAGATATTCCATTAGAGCAGCCCAAGCAGAATAACAGAATTATACAAATGCAGCTCAAGGGGATGAAGAAAGAGGACGAACGGGGCATTTGCTGAAGGTTTATGATGAACTAGAAGCAGTTCCTTGTGGAAACATTACTTCTGCTGGTTTTAGGATGCAGGTTGTATCCAAATGAGGGAAACCAAAGGACAAAAGCCACATCACACTTTCTCCCACCCACATATTCTCCCACCTAACATTTTAAAATGGCTCTTGTATTAAAGATATTTGGATGGCAATGGACAGTCTCAAGTCATTTTGCTGTGTTTGTTGTAAGTCAATCTGCAAGCATTTTGCAGAAAGTCGTGCTTAACAGAAAAAATACCAATACAAAGCACAAACACAGGGCAGGGTGGGACAGTGCTGTGCTTATCCATCTTAAATCAAAAATCTACTACAGCACCAGCAAGTGATCTGGCTGAGCAATAATATCTTTGAGCCCCAGGTTTCCTATTTATTTTCTGTTATTGTGTTAGAATTATTTTCTGTTGGGAAAGATGATTATACTGAATTGCTATTCCACAGACAATAATAACGCGGCACAACTGAGAAATACAGTCCAGCAGCAGCAGGAGGCAGCCCACTGGCTAGTGGGACCTCCTCAGAGGCAGCCTCTCCTTCTCAGAGGGAGCCTTTGGGGCAGCAGCAGGAGCGGCTTGGGGGCAATTTTCTGGCTGCTTTCTAAGAAGCCCCAAACTCTCTGGAGTCAGCTCCTGACTCTAACCTATGTCTTTGAGCAGGACTGCAAACAAGAACAGATTGGAGTCGCTAATAAAGTACAGAGGCAGGACACTGAGGTAAGAGGCTCTCAGGTGAGAGAAGCCTTCGTTTCGCACATGAGGCCTCAACTGAACATTTGTAAAATGGGAAGGAAAACAATTCTTTCACCTCCTTGTTTCCCTTTGAAAGCTAAAGCCAGAATCAGGTTCACGGAAAGTGTGGTAAAGCCCTGGAGGAAAAGATGCTGAAAGTGATCAACTGCCAAATGCAGGCGAGCAGCAGCTCCTGAGGCCCCTGCACCCCGCAGTAGAGACCTTCCAGAAGCCAGGACTGCGCCCTAGACACAGCCTCCTGCCCCGGCCCGACCACGGTCCCGCCCCCGGCCGAGCTCCCAGGCCCAGGCCCCTCACTGCCCCGGGGCCACCTCGACCCTCCCCACCCCGGCTCGGCCTCCTCAGTCGGCCTCGCGGCTCCCGTCCCCGGTCCCACGCCCAGGTGAGGGAGGAGGTGGAAGGGTTTGCGCCACCATCTTGTGCCCTCAGCTCCACAACACAGGTTGCCCGAACACCTCTTGCGGCCATCCGGGTAGAGGCGACGTTTGCCCCTAGTGGACACTAACCTGGGCGGCTTAGCGTATTTCCGGGTGTCGGCCAGTGTCCCGGCCGGAAGGGGCGGGGCGACCGCGGAGGACCCCGAGGGCCTGATGGCCGGTGCACCACGTGACGCCCGACGAGGCCTAGCCTCGCCCCTAGGCAGTCCATTCCTGCAGGCGCAGCTCGCCTCATTCCTGGCTCTCAAGCAGAAAGTCAAGTAAGAGTTTGCTCTGGGCTGAGGAAAGTCCGTTTCTCCAGTGCTGTGCTTTTCCTTGGACTGACCTTCCACCCCGGCTTTGACCGCACTGCTTCCTTTGTGGATTCAGCCTTCTTCCGGCCTGTCTTATCACCACAGGCCACAGACTAAAGACTTAGTGGATCCGCTCAAGAAATGTCTGTGTGGTAATCTTTCACAAAAGCACATGGGACTTAGCCACGCGGAGTTGCGTCTCCACCTAAAGGCTTGTTTCCAGTGTCGCGTGCCAGGCGTGGAAGGATCCAACTATAAAGACCTAACAGGTGGGTTAAGCTACTTCAAAGACAGCAATAAGCACAAGAGGTGCCCATATTTAACTCACAGTTCTGAACTAAATGATAAAGATTCTATGACCATCACGGTACAATATCAAGGGAGTATTCCCTGCTGCCTTTCGGCCAGATGACTCTGGGATGCTAACTTGGCTCTCCTTTCTTGCAACAACAGGTGGGAAACTAATAGGTCATTGGACTCTACCTCAGAGCTTTGGAAGCAGGTGCACCCTGTTTCAAAGGCTCCTTCTAAAAGAGGAGGTCCTCCCTCCTCTTGGTTTCTTAGAAAACCCATTCGTTCAGTTGTTTGACAACAGTTCTGAAGGACCTGCCACCTTAGCTCTACTAGCTTGCTGAGAGTAAATAAATGAACAAAATAGATCCTCCCCTGGGGGAGGGAACACAAATAATAAACATCATAAGTTATATGATAGGCACTATTGGTAACGAAGTAAGTGGGAGCAGAAAGAATGTAGTGCAACAGAAATGGGATCAGGGTCTTGTTTCTCTGGTTAATTATCTTCTCTTATCCGATGAGCACTTCTTCAATCTCTTTCAACTTAGAATCTCCCAGCCAGCAGCCCTCACTGCAACATGTCTTCCTTTCCCTTCATAGTCTGCCGTTTGCACTTTGTAATTTACAAGAATTCTCCACTACTTCAATTCCTCTTCAGGTCTGGACTTACTGCAGTTTGGTTTCTGCCCATTCTTAACGTCACTAGGGATTTCATTACTGCAAATCCACACAACCTACTGTAGTTTGAATTTTTAATGTTCACCCAAAGGCCCAAGTATTGAAGGGTTTATCTCTGTGGCAGCATTACCAGAAACCAAGGCCATGGAATACAGTGTGGCAATCCCAACAAACCAGTCAACAACTCTCCCCAAAACCAAATAGATAAGATAATAATTTGTTTTTAACAAAATCTCAAACATTACATTTTACAAATGAAGATCCTTGAGCCAGATGCTGGGGTGAAAGCCTGCTGGCTCAGAGAGGCAGAGAAAGCACCCAGCTGACTTTCCTCCACAGCTGACATCCCGAAAAGCAGTTCTTCTCAATGCTGTCTCATACATCCCTCAACTCGATGTCCCTCCCTTCTACTTCCTGTGCATCTCTCTATCTGCCCTCCTGACTTCCTCTTGCTCTCCCTGGTTTTTTCATATGTTCAACCGCTGTAACTGGTTGATTGCTCCACCTCCTGTCCTAAGGTTGACTTCATTTAATCCTGATTACAATAAATGGCTCTTGAGTTCAAGGTGTGTGCTAGGGCTGAGCCACACCAACAACTAGAAACAAATTTTTCTAGTAAATAACACAATCTTGGGGTTCACAGTGTGATCCAGCAACAATGATTATATCTGTGCCTTATTCAGCCATAATCAGAAAGTCTTCCTCATAAAAGAGATGGGACCAAATATAGATACAACAGCCAAATAGTACAGAGAGAGAGAGAGAGAGAGAGAGAGAGAGAGAGAGAGAGAGAGAGAGGCCTTGAAACACATACCTCTGAACAAGATGTCTTCATCAAGTCAGTGCACTCACAGCTCAGGGAAACCCATGGAAGAGGAGACAGGAATGGGGGAAACAGGAAGAAAATGGAGGACACCAAGAGAACAAGACCCTCTGAAACAACTGAGCAAAGTTCACATGAATCCACAGAGACTGAAGCCTCAAGCACGGGGCCCACACAGGTCTGCAGCAGGTCCTCTGCATATGTACTACAGCTTTCAGTTTAGTGCTTTCATGGGACTCCGGAAAGTATGAAGAATGGGTTTCTATTCTTGTCCCTTCTCATGGGGACACTTTTATTTTCCTGTTGCCTTAGGTTGTCCAGCTTCAGTATAATGGTTTTTGTTTTCTTACTATATTTTCTTTTGTTATGTTTTGTAATTATCTCTTAGAAGCCTCTTCTGTAATGAGAGACAGAAAGAGACTGGATCTGGACAGAAGACAGGGTGGGGAGGAACTGGGAGGAGCAGAAGGAAGGAAAATGAATTCAGGTTATATTGTATGAGAAAAAACTCTATGTTTAATAAGGGGGAGATTATTTGAAGCACAGAGAGACATTCAGTGAATAAATCTATCTCAGGAACTCAGGCACAGCATCAGCCCTGTCTTCTAAGGCACTGACACAAGGCCTGATTGATCATTACTGCAAGATTGCTCAGGTGGTGTCTCAGGGTCACCATTGCTGTGATGAAACTCGTGACCAAAGGCAACTTGGGGAGGAAAGGGTTCATTCTGCTCACACTTTCAGGCAACAACAGTCCATCACAGAGGGAAGTCAAGGGAGGAACTCAAGCAGGGCAGGAACCTGAGGGCAGGGGCAGGTGCAGAAGCCATAAGGGAACACTGCTTACTCCCTTGCTCCTCATAGCTTGCTCAGCTGCTTTCTTATAGAACTGAGGATCATGAGCACAGAGGGGGCACTGCCTCATCAATCATTAGTTATAGACATGCCCCACAGGCTTGCCAGCCTACAGCCCTTCTAGAGGCAGGTTCCCAGCTAAAGTTCCCTCCACTGAGATGACTCTGGCTTCTGTCAATCTGACATAAACTAGCCAACACAGCTAAGGGTTTGTCCATAAGAAAGTCATTGTCTGAGCACTGGTTTTGATGCTTGTCACAAGGTGCTCATGCATCAGACCTACTGTTGTGGAATATGAGGTGATTTCAGGAGAAAATTATCCACAGCAAAGGACATAGTTGCAAAAAGGAACTAGAGATGCCAAGCTTTTTACTGTATTTAAAAAAGAAGTGCAGCTGCAGCAAGCAGCTTGCTCCTGCAGCCTCAGAGAGCCAGGCTTCTTGAAACCTGATTAGATGGTTATCAGCATGGCAGCATCTTCACTATGTGTGTCATGCAGTATGTGGGGCGCATTTCTGAAACTTATTCCTCAAACACAGTGGTGGCAAGCCCCACATGATGCATGTGCTGGAGATGGTACCCGGTGATTGCTGACAGTCTTGTAAAGAGGTTTTCCTTTATCAGGGCTTGGAGTTCCCCAGACTTGGGGTGAGAGAAGATCCATGAGGAAAGAGAGAAGGTGGAGAAAGGAGGAAGCTGCCATGGTGTAGGTGAACCATGAAAATATAACCATGGGGGTAGCCAATTGGAGTTAACAACTGCCCACATGGAACATGGCAAGTTATAACTTGGGGTTATAGATTGGGAAATGGATTCTAATAGCATAGAGGGTAGATCTATGCACAGCTTCAGTGCTGATTAAGGCTTATTATAAATATAAAGGTTGTGTTTCTTTTATCCAGGAACTGAATGGCCAAAGGCAGCATAGAAGCCCTGGATTGAGATGAAATATTTCTAGAGTAGCATGGTGGTTCAAAACCATGTGGTACTCCAATTCTGGTCTATTGTATTCCCTCTTCTTGCCCCCACTGGTACTATGCAACATGTGGTTCACCCACATACATGCAGGCAAAGCACACTAAAGTTAATGTGTTGATTTTAAGAATTCAACCATTATTGAATTTTCACAGTACCGTTTTGAGTACCACAGGCCTTCTCTGCTGTATGCACACTCTTTGTTTGAGGTGGACCATTGTTTTCATGATGCTGGACAGAACCCAGTCTTTTCAATGTAGGGGAAACTGGAATGCAGTCACAACAAAAACAGGTTAGCTGAATCACATGAAAGGAAGGCTGACCACTGCTCAGTGCTGAAACATCTGATCTCATTACTGATTTGCATGTACACTTGTCTGATTCCCAAAGTCACTTCTGGAAGACCAAGGACACCAGTGAACACTTAAAGCCGATGTGACATGGTCAGTATAGTTATGATTTCAATCCATGTGGATGAGATGAGATGAGTTGGATAGAAGAGCATTTGACTGAGTGTGCAGGATGGCCAGCATCCAAATGATTTTCAGAGCCTTGTGAACACAGTGAAACTTGGGCAATTCCTCACTTCTCTGTTCTTGAAACTACATAACACTACAATTTCCTAAAGTCTCCCATTAAACCTAAGAAGTCTGAAGGAGTAAAGGAATGTTAAGCCCTAAAGAAAATCACTAGCACTGAAAAAGGAGCTCTATGGTGTTTGCCAAAGGCCAGAAAAATCAGCAAGAGACCACAGTTAGATTCAGAGACAGAGTATGTACAATGCCACAGTGGTGTTTTACAGTATGTACACAACATATAATATTGCAAAAAAGGAAGGGTGTTCTTTTTTTTTTTTCTTTTTTTCGAGACAGGGTTTCTCTGTGTAGTCCTGGCTGTCCTGGAACTCACTCTGTAGACCAGGCTGGCCTTGAGCTCAGAAATCCGCCTGCCTCTGCCTCCCAAGTGCTGGGATTAAAGGTGTGCGCCACCACTGCCCAACAGAAAGGGTGTTATTAAGGGACCATCTCTGTGCGTCCCTCTCGACCAGCAAGAAAGACACGACTCCAGAGCTCTTCTTTTAGCAGTTTACTCAGGAACCTTGAACAATCTTCTTCTTTCTTTTTCCTCCTGGGGGCCACCCGCCCCACCCCACCCCACCCCCACCCCCACCCACCCCCGCTAAATACTCCTGGAGCAACCTACCCCAGCAAGCTGTGTGGCAGCAGCAGATAGGCACACAGAAACGGAAGCAGCACAGACCATCAGCCTCATCCACATTAGGAGTTGTTTTTCTCGGAGAGCACTCGCCATCGGGCAGGGCGCCATCTTTAAGGCACGGCACATTGCAGCTCTCCACACATCTCTACTTCCTACTTTGTCTGAGGGCACTGTAATAGTTATATTGATGAACATAATATTTCAAATAACCTTCAACATGTAAAATTAACTGTGTATCCTAGCCACAAAGGCCATCCGTCCGGTCATGCATACATTCACATAAAGGCCATCCAACCCCAAACATTCATGTGATCTGCTAATGAAAACAAGCTAAAAAATAAATGTAATTTTTTTCTAAAATAAATGTAACTGAAATTGTAGGGCATATGTTTATAAACCTGAAAAGGTCCACTTCCTGGCATTTCCTATTAAGGACACAAGACCACTGATAAAAATATCTTGCATATGTCTAAAAAATACAGACTTGATCTCAGGGGCTTATCAAAATTCTACCATAAAAACCAAATCCATAACTTATGGTGTTAATATAGATGTACCACAATAACACTAGCAATCATTGCATTTGGCCATAATTGAATAGGTACAAGGGACAAAACATAATTCTCTACCTATGCATACTCTGAGAGTGAAAGGACTGCTGCTTTAAAAGTAAATTTTTATGAATATATATATATATATATATATATATATATATATACATACACATTTCCCCATATAAGTACTCTAGTATTTTATATACATATATTCATGATAAATATGTTAATTCAATATACAACCAATTTAGAAAGTACATTCACATGTCAGGATCTCAATGCGAAGGAGAAAATACAAGAAGAAATAGCACATATGTTAAGGAATTCATGTCCATCTCATTAAAGGGGAGCCATGAAGACTATGATGATCAGCTCAGCCCTGAGCCATGCTGAAACAGTGACAATGAAGCAAAGAATGTTCCTTCATGATGCACCTGACTCAGCAGACGAGATGAAGAGGAAGGTGCAGGTGTAGCTCATAGCAAAGCAACTGTGCCACAGACCCAGCTGCATACTGTGCATTCAACCTTTGCAGGGTGTGGTGGTATGAGTCAGCAGTGGAATGGTCACTTGCCAAGAGCAAGGCCCTAGTAAAGCCCACACAAGTGTTTCTTTTGACGCTAGTCTCTGTTAAGTTGACATAAATCTAGTCAGCATACATGGTATCAACATATGGACATCTCTCACTGAGGCAGAAGACTGAGCATGCCAAGTTCAAAACCCGGATCCAGTACCACTCCTCAGGACATAGAGGGCACATTGATTATGTTAGGCCTCTCCCGTAAGTGACAGGGCAGAGAATTCCCTTGCTGGAATGGATACTTTCTGTTCTTTCTTCATCTACAATGATTCTGTAGCATCACCATCTGTGGACCTAAAGGATGTCATGATCCTATGTGTCATTGTCATTATGTCTCATGCAATATTTATTTCCACCAAGAATTGTATTTGAGAGCAAGAGAAACAAGTTCATGCCCTTGGAATTGTCTAGTCTTCCCACACGATGTTATCTGAGACAAATTACCTAGTAGATTGGTGAAATGGTTGCTGGAGCTGTAACTAGAACATCACTAGAAAGCTGAAGCTCCACAAGACCACATGCTGACCTACAAGATAAAGCAGCTGTCTTGAACTGGTGACCAACAGATGGCACTGTTTCCCATACAGTACAAACACTCAGAACCTGGAAGCTCAAGTGCCTGATCACCCACTAGGGAAACTTAATTCAGGTTGGCTTTGAATTGTAGCAGTCTGGGGGCAGTGTCAAATGGATCTTTGTGAGTTGGGCTAGCCTTGTCACTACAGAGCGAGACCAGCCACAGCTACATAGATAGTGAGACTCTGTCTAAAACCAAAACAACATCTGAATTGCCTCTCTCCACTATCCTTAGACTCCCGTTGTTTAGAGATCTTTGGCCCTGGCTCATTCTAAATTCTTACCTGAAGAAAGGGTCTTGGGTTCAGGTTTTGTGAGGAAGATGAGCCTTGTGAACAGGACAGGAAGAAAGGGAGTCAGAGATACAGGAGGTAACAAGGACGTGACCATTGATGGCAACTGAGACACAGTCTTACAGAGAGCCCTGCATGAAATGTGTAAGAAACTTCAGAGTTGTCCTTTTGGAGGCTGAGGGGCAAGTCATTTGTCCATCAGTTCCATTTTATAGGACAGTAGATATCTGACATTTTGAATCACAAAAGGGTGGCTCAGGAGACTTAACTTCCCATTATTCAGGAATTGCTTCTCAAATATTTTTCCCTTTGATTTTAACTCAAGAAACTACATTTTTAAGGATCCCTTTCCAAATGCCTTCCAGGCGGGTTTGGGAATGAAGGAATACTCAGAGTATTTCTTTCCCTTGATCTTTCCTTCCCTCCCTCCTTCCATCCCTCCCTCCATTCTTCACTTCCTGCCTCCCTCCCTTATTCCCTTTCTTCTTCCTTCCCTCCGTCTCTCCCTCCTCCTTCCCTCCTCCATCACTCCCTCCCTCCCTCCGTTCTTACCTCCCTCTGCAGCAGCAGCAGCAGCATGTCTAGTAGCCCCTCTGCTCTCTCCTTGTCTCCATTTCTCACCAACAGCTCCTTTCTTCATGGTCCGAGTCTGCAGCACAACACTAGATATCTAGCAATGCCAGTTTGTGACACGGTTAATGGCAGCTTCACCCACCTGCTGTCTCTCCATTGGAGAGGTGCAGCGGCTCCTAACAGACACTGGTCTGTGCTTTGTCTCCTTGTCTGTTGTTTGGCTTTTTGGCTCTTCAATAAGCCAAAATAACAATGTCCTAAATTTAATTACCTTCTCTGCAGAAGTCTATGTTCTCATAGTGAATCTAGTTGACTCCTTTTTTTTTTTGAAATGTAACTATATACATGTTATTTTAATATATTTACAAATACACACAGACACACAGCCTGTAAGGACTCTCTTGAACCAAACGAGTCCCTGTGGAATCATTACGCCTGTGAAGGCTTTCCATCTGTCGAACTCATGTCTAAGTTAGGTGCAGTTAACAGAACCTGCCCAAGGTTGTTTCAAGCAAGTGAACTGATGAAAACATATGAAGTGACACCCTGTATTTGGCAGTATGGGCACAGAAAGCCACAGGTGGCTTACTGGACAAGGATTCTCAGCACTGGACGATGGTTGAATTGAGGATTCGAGAAGTAGCATCAGATCTGGAAGCCTTTGAAAGTTCTCGCGCTCAGGAGGCTGCCATTGAGGTCCAAGTTCTCCTTGTTGGCCCTAAGCCAGACAGCCCAAGGTATTTTCTTTCCAGAACACAGAGGAGTGACTGCTCACTTGCTGCTAGAAGGGAGTAGTCGAGACAGAGGTGAATGGTACACTGATCCACCAAAGACAGGCCAGCTGCTCCTCTTGGGTGTAGCACTAGACATGGTGGTCGTGTTCCTCTTGTGTACTTTGCCAGACTTGTTGGGAGTCTGTGCTGGTCTTTTTGCTAGGTGTCCCAGGAGCAGTACTGTACAGCGTCTTGGTCTCTGTCTGTCTTCTGTTCTTTAGTTGCCTCTCCTGTTTGGCTCCCTCTTTCTCCAACCGATGTAATTCCCACTGTTCTGTAACATACTCTGTGAATTTCTGCCTGTTCACCACAAATGCTGTTGAGTGCTCTTGTTCCCATTGCTCAATCCTTGCTTTCAATCCCTCTTCCAGGTTAGAAAGTGTTTTCTGGAACTTTGCTCATTCCTTTTCTTGTGTTAAAAGATTTCTTCCTCAGTTTGTTAACTGACTTGGATCTGAAGCTTTTCTCTCAAACTCTAGGAAGTTTCCAGCTCTCTTACCACTTCTGGATACCTTCAAACAATTCTTTGTGAACATCATAGTAGTTTCTTAACTGTATAATCTCAAGGTCATGAAGATGGAGCAGGTTTTCTGTGTAGTCCTCAGAATAGTAAGAGGCAAAGCTTGCCTCTGTTCCTGGCTATGAAATTACTGGTCCCAGAACTGAACCAACTCCACTCGAATTGTGCCAATCACTTGCTTTATGTCTTGCATTTTCAGTTCTTCTAACTGATCCAATTTCAATTTCAGTGCATTCCTGATTTTGGTTTTTGACTCAGTCATAATTGCAGCTACAGGTTCTCTCTCTTCTTCAGGTGTTTGTAACCTATTCCAGAGCTCTCGGGTTTGAGCACCTAGCCCCTCACATTCTGCTTCATTTTGTGACTGTTTTATTTCCAGCTGCTTTAGCAACTTCTGTAATGTTGCAATATTCTCCAGTGATAAACAAAAGGCACTTTCATGTTCACACACTACATCTCACTCAAAGCTTGTATGCAGAGTTAGCTCTAATTCTTCCATACACAATATGATTTGTCTCTTAATGTTGACAACTTGTCATGCCTCGATTCCTTTCTTTCCCTCAATGTTGCCTCACACTGTTGGAATAAGTTCAGCTCTTCTAAGGTGGGGACACAGGTGCTGTCCACATCACAGGGAGGAATACAAAGAATTTCACAGAGTTCTTGATCTTGTTCTTGAAGTAGCTTAAGTTCCTGCTTTTCTCTCCTTTTTCTGTTTTCTCACCCATTCTACTTGAGTGGCAAATCTTGTTCTAGTTGCAAGACAGTTGTTCCTTTTTCTTCCTGAAATGGATTCACTGGTAACTCACTGCACAGGGTACTCAGCTCCTATGACAGATGAATATGCTTCTGAGAAGCCATTCCCACAGGCTCTCTTCTTCAGCAGCCATTCTATCCAGAAGATCCTTCATATGTTTCTTTACAACCTTGGTTCTTTGTAGTCTATGCTCCTCTGGAATCCCAATTAATCCTCATATTTCCCAAAGGTGAACTAGAGCTTCCTGGAGGCACACAATAGACTCCTCAGCGAGCACCTCACTTCTCCTCATGGTGGACGCTCCAAGCCATCCAGAATCGAGACTATCCAATTTCCCACACACGGGACAGAGAACCGTAACCAGTCTCATCAGCTTTCACCTTCACTTGAACTCCACTCATGAGCTTTTGGACCCCTTGGAATTCAAACCAAGCCAGAGGCGGCTCCACCTGACAATTGGTTATTGTGTCCACTACTCTCTAGTTGACTCCTAATCTAATGGTAATCCCAGGCCTGTCTGGTTCTTTGAGCTGTATAGAACCCCTTATGTGGCAGCCTCAGCTCACAAAGAAGGATGTGAGCCAGCATTTATTATCTTAATGGTGTAAATAGTCAGAATAGATTGCCAGAGGTGATGATAATAGCCACTAAAATAGGAGCTGTGTGAGAGTGTGGTCCAATCTGCCCTGGGTTTTATAATTTCATAACGCTATAACCAAGACATGTAGAACATATTTATACTTTAAAACCAATTAGAAACAAAATGATGTGACAACACATCTTATATATTTAGACCAAACAAAATCTCTTGCTTTTTCTAGCTGTAATTTCAAGATAAAAGCACCTCGTCACAGAGATTTTTCTAGGACAAACAACTCTTAACTCCCTTATTGAATCCAAAAAACCTTCTGGTCCCTTTAAAGGTAGCTTTTCCAGCTCAGCTTGACTCTTAGCTACAGGTGTTAAGCAAACTTATCAGCCACTGCTCTGCATATTAAAACTGCCTTTGAAAACCAAGTTAAACTAGACCAAGGGTTGGATCAAGCAATTTTAATGATCTTTTGAACATTAAACATAAATAATAAAACATAGACCTCCAATCATTCACACAATGAGACATGTGGGCAAAAACACACAATGAGACACATGGACATTGGCACGCCAAGGGACAAACAAAGAAGGCAGAATTATGGATACTACTCAGTGCTCTGCCCTTTTTGTTTTTCAAATTCTTTTAAACCCAGTTCCTCTCTTGGGCCTGCCAAATACTCTCCTTTCCCCAACTCACTGTCACCCCCTAGATTAGTTTAGCATCCGGTCAATGCTCACTCAATTCTAGACCCATATCCACCTTACTCACACTTCCTGTAAACACAGCCAAAACTTATCTAGCATCAATTGCTTTCCCTGTTTACCTAGTGCTCCAGATACTCTACTTTTTCTTCCATTTTCTGTGGAGCTCCACCAAGACAGTGTTTCCTCTGCTGGTCTTCCCTTCTCAGGTTCAATGGGTGGGCACCATTCTGTAGCTGCCTGCAGCCATGAGTACCGGGTTCTCCTGAGACAAAGCCTGGGAATTAATGGGAATGGAGGGTGAGAGAAACATGGGGCCAAGACAAAGTATTCTGATCAAGACCCAAAGTTTAATAATATGCTTTCACATATAAAGGGGAAGCCCCACCCCCCAGAGTCTCTTCTCGGTTCAGCCCAGGGCCTGGGTAAGGAGATAGCAGTCCAGAAGGTGTCAAGGCTAGCTCAGCAGGCAGTCCATTCTTAGCTCAGGTAGCAGGCTCCAAGGCACCAAGGCTGGTAATGTAATGCATCTCAGGTCCTACTTTTGCTTGGTCTATTGTGGTAAATAAATTGCAGGTCTTCTCAGGCCTGGGGGAAGGGCACAGATTCCCCCTTAATATTTTAAAATGGCAGTGCCAATATCTGGACGGGGCACAATATTTTATCCCATCTAGGGTCTAGAGTGGCCGGACGACCGTGCCTGACTTAGGTTGGCATTTATATTACTCCTATATTACCCGTCATTGAGGAAATCATACATAGCATATTGATGTATGCCTCTGCCTTAGGTTTATAGAAGCTAAAAATTACTCCTATAATTACCTGTCATTGAGGAAAACATACAGAGCATAATGATGTATGCCTCTGTCTTAGGTTTATAGGAGCTCAAAACCCTCTTACCCATCATTGACTAATCGGCCATCATTGGCACACTCTTTAGACCCAGACCACATTCAGACCAAAGGACCTGTGGGCATGCACTATATTCAAATCTTCACAGCAATGTGTAACTTCCATGATGAATATCTGAGCTTGGTGAGAGTGATTCTGTGTGAGGGCAATCAATCTGCTCAAAATACAAGGTTCAAAGGTTAAAAGCAACATGATTATCCAAGCAATGTAGAAAATAAGGTTGGAAGTGGAAGTATTTCAGTATCTAATCCAACTGCTAATTAGCAGGGATCAGACACAAAGTCTAGCCACCAGATATATTGTGGGTGGCTTTAAGTAATGTTAAAAAAACACTCTTCAGTAAGAGTGGAGATTATATATCAAGTTAAATCAGTTGATTGATAAAGATTTTGAGCCATCTTTATCATTAGAATCATAATTATTAGGCTCAAGATCTGTGTCCACTTGACAGACCAGTCTTTTAGGCAGCCATCAGGCTCCAATTTCTTTTTCTGAAAAATGTAGACTGACCCACGGCCCCAATTTAGAACAGGATCAGGACCACACCAAGTATTGTTAAGGGGCCTTTCCACAAGGAAAGGCCAGGGCAAATAAGTTGGAAGTAACTGGATGCCAGTGGCGATCCACTGCAGACTGACCTTTAGCATCAGTTTGCAGAAAATTTAAAATAAGACAAAAGCAAGGTGTGCTTTTGGTGACCTTGGGGTATAATTCCCCCTTTCTAGTTTAAAAAAGCCAATGTTTTAGAATAACTTGTAAAGCCAGGGAAGAAGCACCATTAGCTAGCTGCATTTTCCACACTCAGAGAGTTATGAAGATATTATTTAAAAGTTTCATAATCTCTCTTTTATAATTTCTTGTCCTTGAGGATAATAAGGAAATATCAGTAATATTAAATTGTCAACAAACATCTCAAATGTTTGACTGTAGCCAAATAAGTGTAATAGCCAGTTCCATTATCTTCCTTAGTCTGATATGGAACACCAAGCACAGGAAAAGGCAATAACTAATTATATTTTTAGTTGCTCTCTTGTTAAAGTAGTTGCAACTAAAAAGGTCTAAAAGGTGTCAAATCATATGTACATATTTTAATTTTTTAAAATAAAAAATGAGTAACATCTGTTTGTCAAAATTGATTACATAACTCCTCAAGGCTTAACACCATTATGATAGAATGGAAGATATTGAGAACAAGTTTTTGCAAATTAACTTGCACACTTTTTAGAAATGCCAAATTATTGTCTTAAGCTATTACTATTTTGATGTTGTAAATGTTGGGGGCCGACTTTTAGCAGAAAGCGGCTATCAGCTTTGCAGCCATCTTGAGCCATATACCCTGACATGAGATTTGAATTACAATAGCCTACAACAGCTGAGAACACTCTGATAATCTTGGTTTAGATACCTTGAGATTAAAGATGTGTGAGATTATAGAGATCAAAGTTAGAGACCAGACCTAAGGGCATGATTAAAGGTGTAACTTAGAGGTGTGGCTTAGAAGTGAGACATATAAAAGGCAGAGACAGAACAGATCAGAATTGAGACGATAGAAGACATTAGTCAGACTATAGAAGACAGAACCAGAGATCAGAGAATATAGACGGAGATCAGAGAATACAGGGGATCATCAGAGACGAATCTCAGACATTAGGTAAAATCTGGCCTCACCCTCGCTCTTGCTGAACCTCGGACCTAAAGACCGGAGCGGCAGCTTGGGCCGTGATACAGTGGCCACCCAAACGTGGGTCGGCCCGGGCCTCAACATTTTGCTCAGGCCGAGACATTTTTTGGCCACCCCAACGTGGGACTAGTGCGGTCCTCAACATGTAAAGAATAAGATTGTATGGCCACTTATTTTTGAAAGGCCTAGAATATGTCTAGTATATAAATCAGCACTGGCATTGCCTTGGGGTTCAGGCAATCCAATGAGCTTTTGAATGTCTTATAAAGTTAAGAAACAGTACATGTTTCATAAATTAAGCTGTATTTTTATAAATAAAAATTGAGAATTAGCTATATCTAAAAAAGGAACAATTTTAAGCAATTATAAATAATGAGCCATATACTGGCTATGAGTATATCAATTGAAAGCTTGATTTTTGGGGGAATTTCAAATAGTGACTACAACATATAATTTAATTATTTGTGTTGAAGCAGGGGAAACTCGAGAAAATATGTGATTTAATTATATATACTGTCTTCTCAATAGATGAGGCATCTGTAAAAATAGTAAATATAGCAAACATCTTTTCTATGGGCTTCATGCATAGTAAATTTTAGAAAATATAAAGGCATGCATAGAGAAAAGTTGTAACGAATGATTTTCAAATTTCCCTAAAATGTTGGCCATGTAATAGGCCAAATTTAATAATTCAATAACCAATTTAATTGTTTTTTTGGAATAAGGAATAAACCTTTTATCCAAAATGCTTTTAGGACTTTATCATATAATCTTGTAGTGACACAATTATAATTTTATAATAGGATGTTTAAATTTTATTTGTAGATATAGAAAAATAAATCCACATTAATGGTTTCTTTTGTCAAAGGGCTGCTCTGGACATATGAGTAGTAATAACACAAACAGCCAACAATTTATCAGTCTATATAATCTATCTGTTGACAACCAACAGCTCACTCTATTTTCAGCAAAGCTATCTATATAATTTATCTGTTGATAACTAACAGCTTACTCTATTTTTAGTAAAGCTATCTCTCCTTTATTAGTTAATTGTCAAGGGGAATTAGGACTTGTATGCCTTTGAAAATATCAAACAGAGGTTTAAATCCTCCTATGGTAAACTTAAGATGAGATTTTAGCCACTTAATATCTCTTAACAACTTTTGAAAATTATTAAACTCAAATCAATTCAAAAGCAAACCATTTTCTTTTTGCATGTACACTTACAAGCCAGAAGAGGGCGCTAGATTGTTGGGAGCCGACTTTTAGCAGAAAGCGGCTATCAGCTTTGCAGCCGTCTTGAGCCATATACCCTGACATGAGACTTGTTTTTCAACAGCCTACAACAGCTGAAGCACACTCTGATATCCCACATATTTTGTTTTGCTGTTTACTGCCCCCAGCTGCAAGGCATGCAGTTCACGTGCTGTCCATGTGCTATCCATGCCATACATGCCTATAAGGTGCAAGTGGTATCCACTCCTGTAAGGCTTACGTCATATCAACACCTACAAGGCACGTGGCAAAAGCGTATAAATACCCCAGATTTCCCTTCAATAAATGAGACTTGAGATTTGATCAGAACCTCTGTCTTGTCTCCATTCTTCGAGTCTCTTCCCCTCTATCCTCCCTCCCTCCCTCCCTCTCTCTCTCTCTCTCTCTCTCTCTCTCTCTCTCTCTCTCTCTCTCTCTCTGTCTGTCTTTCAATCTCGCTAGACCCTGACCTGCAGACCAGAGCTACAGCTTGGGCCAGGAAACAGTGGCCACCAAGCTTGGAGTGGAGGGGAAACCCCACCCCCCAGAGTCTCTTCTTTGTTCAGCCCAGGGGCTGGGTAAGGGGATAGCAGTCCAGAAGTTGTCAAGGCTAGCTCAGCAGGCAGTCCATTCTTAGCTCAGGTAGCAGGCTCCAAGGTGCCAAGGCTGGTAATGTAATGCATCTCAGGTCCTACTATTGCTTGGTCTATTGTGGTAAATAAGTTGCAGGCCTTCTCAGGCCTGGGGGAAGGGCACAGATGGTCCATGAAACACAGGCTCTGCAATCAGGACTAGCCTTCATTAAATTTGTAGCTGTCCACTGTCATCCACTATGATACACTGTTTTTTAATTGTGAGATTTAGATTGTATACCACAGTATTCACTCTTTTTATATTTATTTACTTATTTTTGTCTTGGAGGGAGCATGTGCCTGTCACAGTGCACCTGTGGAGGTCAGAGGTCAACTTGCATGAGTCAGTTCTCTCCTTCTACCATGTGGGTCCCAGGGATCCAACTCAGGTCTTCAGACTTTGTGGCAAAGTGTAGTTAACCCACTGAAAAACTTTTTTTATTTATCTTTACTATTTTTTAAAAAAGCTTTACTATTTTTTTAACTCAAAACACTTTATCAGTATTTGTATATACGTATATACTTATACATGTATATATATACATGCATATATGAACAATTATTAAATAATAAGATGCATTTGAAAAGTATGGGGGTTGGGAAGAGTGGGAGGAAGAAGAGAATGGGAAAAATTATGTAAATATACTGCTCATATATGAAATTCTCAAAATGAATCCAGTTTTTAAAAATGTTCAACAGATTAACTAGAATTTTACAATATGAAAATAAATATGACCTATAATTATGTTGAAGGACATTTTAACTCACTACAAACTTTCAAGTTTAAAATGAAATCAATAAAAATCATTTTACCCAGCATACTAACAAAAACCACAATAACGTTTTATAATTCAAAGTATTTCTGAGAACAAGAAAATAGATTGTCAGGAGCTAAGTCAGCAGAACCAGGGGAACACTGTGTGTTATTTCTTTTTTTTTTTTTTTCTTATTGTCAAACCATAATTTTTACTTTTTAACACAGAGGTTATAAACACGAAAATGCAGGATGTGGGGAAGGGAATAACACAGGAGCATAGGTGTTCAGGGGGAGTACAGATATCTTTAAGAACACAGTATCAGCTGGGTGAAGGTTCAGGGGTCAGGTCACTCTGCCTATGATTCACTTGTCCTTATCTAATTTGGTACTATCTGCCAAAGGCTGCCTATTTACCAGGTCTGTGACTACTCAGGCTGGTAGATTTCAACAAAAGCTGCCTGTTTACAATAGTTTATAGCCCTCTGTTTCAGTGTTTTTCCATAGAGACCCAAGACTTTGTGTTAGCAGGCATGTAAGTCAGGCCTATTGCTGATTTTAGGTTTATGGCTGATTTTAGGCCTTCAGTATATAAACAGGGCTGCCCCTGACATCTCCTCCCTTCTCCAAGTATAGAAGGGCTATGGCGATTCTAATCTTGCCAGGCGGGGATAGAGGCCTGACCTCCAGTAATTAAAGGGGACCTTATAATGGCTCCAGTCCTCCTGTCGTTGTCCAGTGAGGCATGAGGGCCATACCTGACCCAATGTCTTTTTCCTGGAGAGGGGATACTTTTCACATCAACCCCTATGCAGTCAGGCTTGTCCCTCAGGGAACCCAGAAACATATTTTTACCTTTTTTTCTATATTCCCTTGCAGTGCTTAGTCTCGCATCCTAAGCATGAATTCAGATTGACAGACAGAGGGGGTTCTGGGTGGCCCCTCTCTGCTTGGTCTAGGGATGGAAGTCCCCTCTTTTAGGTTGGGTGGAGATGGGATTTGGGAACACCCTGGATAGAGTAACAACCTCATCTTGAGTGTCGTGGTCCCCCATAGCTAACTTATGACAATGTAGCTGAATAGATTTTGCTATCAGATTGTCTATCTTTTGTTTCACAAAGTTAGTCAGCCTATTTAAGGCCCAGGGACCAAAGGAAATAAGCAAAAATAACCCAATTAATGGTCTCAAGATGGAAGGAAGTAGGGTTCACAATCATGGAGAGGTTGAAAACCAATTCTTGTACCAGCTCTCATCTTTCTCTTTCTCTCTCTGTCTTCTCTCAAGACCTTCTCTGGCCTTTTTCATGCTCTCTTTAACCATCCCCCTGTCTTGTCTATGTAAAAGCAACATTCTTCTTTAAGGGCTGTACACAGTCTAGAGCTGTACAGTCTTTTCAATTGTAAAAGAGAAAATCAAGTCCAATAAAGTCCTTCACAAGTTTTGGAGATCACTTCAGACAACGAAATGAGGGATTTCTTCAGATTAGTAATGACAATCTCTAGCTATTTGATGTCCTTGTCATTGGCCCATCGAAGGTCTGAGTAGTATAAGTCCAGAGGCCAGCATCAGGATTAGATCTTCCAACAGCAGACACGATGGGTGATTCATTTTTACCTGGAAAGGAAAAAGAAGGGAATTCTCAGGGAAATTTTTCTTCCCTGGATGTCAATTGGTATTCATCTTATTTATAATTGGGCCTGGTTTGTGGAGGTATCTATTTAATTCATTAATCTTTTTGGTGGCCATTTAGTTGTGCCTTCTGTGGTATCAAACAGTCATATCAATCCTCAGCCCCATATATCCTGGCCATTCCATTTAAGGGTATGAGGGTCCTTCCACATGGTTGTGGCATAGTTTTTATTGGTCTCAGCAATGCCAGAGGCAATCAGCAGCAGATTTGCTATGAGCTTTCAGTTTTAGAAAGTTAAGAGTAAACAAGGCATGCTCCTTCCACCCTCAGAGAGTCATAAAGACACTATTTAAAGAAATATAGTTCTTTTTTAAATTATCTCTTTTATAAAAGGACTATTATAAAACAGCCAACAATTAATCATTCTATATAATATATCAATTAGTGATAGCTTCTTCTACTTTTTGTAAAATTACTCCTCTTTTGTCAATTAATTGTTGAGGGAAATTAAGATTTGCATCTCTCTTAAGAATATTAAACAGAGACATAAATTCTTTTGTGAACAGCTTAAAATAAGATCTTAGCCAATAAGCATCTCCTGGAAATTTTGAAAATCGTTTGAAGTAAGTAAACTATCTTTTTTTTTTTTTTGGCCAGACCCATTATCTGTTATTTTTTTTTAATCGGATATTTTACGTATTTAACTTTCTCTGTTATCTCCTGTTCCTTTCTCCCCCCAAACCCTTTATCTCATATCCCCTCTTCCAATTTTTATGA